>NC_140257.1:2248710-2506210 GCF_949987555.1 Borostomias antarcticus | reverse complement strand
GGAGTCGTCGAGGCTTTCAAGAAGCACCTCTCTTCATCTTTAATTGTCTGTTTATTAGCAACCGAATTTTCCATTCCTCATTCGTCTCACTGAAAACAATGGCACTGAGGCTTTAAATAATTCAACCTAATGACTCGACCTAAAACAAAGAAGTCACACATTTTATGGTTTGAAATTCCTCAGTGTAGGCTATTAATATTCTCAAATTGTGGCATGGTAGCCTAGTAAGACCGATGCTTTAAGCTGACTAGATATATTTCTAATTAAACATTGACGGACCACACCACCCGGGGGTGCTCTATCCTAATGTAAGACCGTCACAATTATTTCATGGGTGGATAATTAACCGCCTGATGAATTGATCTAGTCTGGACTGGAGCCGAGTTTTATCAATCAATCAATCAATCAATCAACCAATCAAACAAACAAACAAACAAACTTTATATGTATTTAATTGTATTTCACTGTCAATTAACACATCTGCAATGAAATGTAGGGTGTGAAGCACTGCTCTGGACATGAGTTAGTTGAGTTGTTGATAGTCCAGGTCTTCAGAGAAGACGTATAATATCAACATCACAGAGGCCCAGACCAACACGTAGAGACCAGCGAGCGTTTCACACACAGGTAGGGAGAAGGCAAACGCATTTAGAAGGAAAACCATTTGCATATTTTATAGCAGAGGTCAAAGATGAAAGGCTGTTTTGAAAAATGTTTGTAAGAAAAAGTCTGTTGTGTATGTATGAGTCACAGAAGGTGGAGTGTGTGTGCACGCACACATACACACACACACACACACACACACACACACACACACAGGTATTTACAGAGCCCGGCAGACATGAAGCGGATTGCTGTGGCCCCAGTTCTAAGGTCTTCATGGCAGTTCCCTGGTATGATTAATGGTATGAGACCTATACTGGTATATTTATAACCTTCCAGGCCCAGGATGTTAGTGGCCACATAGTTCGTCATGTTAAACATAGAATGATTTAGTCTCCCCGGCAACAATCTCAAGGTGCTCATGAACTGTGACTTCTACTCTTGTGCTGAAACTCCTTCATTGATTTTCTTTAATTTAGTCATTCTGTTTGCTTTAAGGGGATCACTCAAAATCTCAAAATATCATGTTTTTCTTGTGCGACTATTTCCAGGGGAGCAAACATATTTCCCGTGGGTCTGGAGACAAGGTGACGAGACAAAGATGTGATTCAGTAATTGATCAGAGGACATTCCAGGAATGCATTACTAATCCCAATTATCCCTGACCTTCTGTTACCGTTATCTAACAAGGTCATCCAGGAAGATTTGATTACATTACCTCTCATCTCCGATTCGCAAAACATATTGGCATAATAATAAAATGCACAAGGCCTTGTTTCTGCTTCCATTAACGGCATGCAACAGTGTGGAGGAATTAAGTGTATGGCCCTGAGAGAGAGAGAGAGAGAGAGAGAGAGAGAGAGAGAGAGAGGAGAGAGAGAGAGAGAGAGAGAGAGAGAGAGTGTGTGTTGCGTGCATGTGTGAAAGTTGTTTAGAATCGCCTAAGCCCACAACATTTAGCTCAGTTATGTGATAATGAAAGTGGAAATACCATGTCATGACATTGGGCCCATACAGTCAGATCTTGGATAACAGAGAGATGAAGGGATTGGCTTAGATTCTGTACACTCTAAAAACAAAAGGGTTCCCTATAGAAGGGTTCCCTATAGAAGGGTTCCCTATAGAAGGGTTCCCTATAGAAGGGTGCCCTATAGAAGGGTTCCCTATAGAAGGGTTCCCTATAGAAGGGTGCCCTATAGAAGGGTGCCCTATAGAAGGGTTCCCTATAGAAGGGTGCCCTATAGAAGGGTTCCCTATAGAAGGGTTCCCTATAGAAGGGTGCCCTATAGGAGGGTGCCCTATAGAAGGGTTCCCTATAGAAGGGTGCCCTATAGAAGGGTTCCCTATAGAAGGGTTCCCTATAGAAGGGTTCCCTATAGAAGGGTGCCCTATAGAAGGGTTCCCTATAGAAGGGTTCCCTATAGAAGGGTGCCCTATAGAAGGGTGCCCTATAGAAGGGTTCCCTATAGAAGGGTGCCCTATAGAAGGGTTCCCTATAGAAGGGTTCCCTATAGAAGGGTGCCCTATAGGAGGGTGCCCTATAGAAGGGTTCCCTATAGAAGGGTGCCCTATAGAAGGGTTCCCTATAGAAGGGTTCCCTATAGAAGGGTGCCCTATAGAAGGGTTCCCTATAGAAGGGTTCCCTATAGAAGGGTGCCCTATAGAAGGGTTCCCTATAGAAGGGTTCCCTAATAGAAGGGTTCCCTATAGAAGGGTGCCCTATAGGAGGGTTCCCTATAGAAGGGTTCCCTATAGAAGGGTGCCCTATAGAAGGGTTCCCTATAGAAGGGTTCCCTATAGAAGGGTTCCCTATAGTAGGGTGCCCTATAGGAGGGTGCCCTATAGGAGGGTTCCCTATAGTAGGGTGCCCTATAGAAGGGTTCCCTATAGTAGGGTGCCCTATAGAAGGGTTCCCTATAGAAGGGTGCCCTATAGAAGGGTTCCCTATAGAAGGGTGCCCTATAGAAGGGTTCCCTATAGAAGGGTTCCCTATAGAAGGGTGCCCTATAGAAGGGTTCCCTATAGAAGGGTTCCCTATAGTAGGGTTCCCTATAGAAGGGTTCCCTATAGAAGGGTTCCCTATAGTAGGGTGCCCTATAGAAGGGTTCCCTATAGAAGGGTGCCCTATAGAAGGGTTCCCTATAGATGGGTGCCCTATAGAAGGGTGCCCTATAGAAGGGTTCCCTATAGTAGGGTGCCCTATAGAAGGGTGCCCTATAGAAGGGTTCCCTATAGAAGGGTGCCCTATAGAAGGGTTCCCTATAGTAGGGTGCCCTATAGAAGGGTGCCCTATAGAAGGGTTCCCTATAGAAGGGTGCCCTATAGAAGGGTTCCCTATAGAAGGGTGCCCTATAGAAGGGTTCCCTATAGATGGGTGCCCTATAGAAGGGTGCCCTATAGAAGGGTTCCCTATAGTAGGGTTCCCTATAGAAGGGTGCCCTATAGAAGGGTTCCCTATAGAAGGGTTCCCTATAGTAGGGTGCCCTATAGAAGGGTTCCCTATAGAAGGGTGCCCTATAGAAGGGTTCCCTATAGATGGGTGCCCTATAGAAGGGTGCCCTATAGAAGGGTTCCCTATAGTAGGGTTCCCTATAGTAGGGTGCCCTATAGAAGGGTGCCCTATAGAAGGGTTCCCTATAGTAGGGTGCCCTATAGAAGGGTTCCCTATAGAAGGGTGCCCTATAGAAGGGTTCCCTATAGATGGGTGCCCTATAGAAGGGTGCCCTATAGAAGGGTTCCCTATAGTAGGGTTTCCTATAGAAGGGTGCCCTATAGAAGGGTTCCCTATAGAAGGGTGCCCTATAGAAGGGTTCCCTATAGTAGGGTGCCCTATAGAAGGGTGCCCTATAGAAGGGTTCCCTATAGAAGGGTGCCCTATAGAAGGGTTCCCTATAGATGGGTGCCCTATAGTAGGGTGCCCTATAGAAGGGTGCCCTATAGAAGGGTGCCCTATAGAAGGGTGCCCTATAGAAGGGTTCCCTATAGAATTGTTTCTTCAACAGAAGAACCCGATGAGGCTTTTTTCCAGAAGGTTAGGAAGAGTTCTATATAGCAGCATGTTTACCAACAAACCATTCTATACACCCAATGTCGTAGGAGATCAGAATCAGTTTTATTGGCCAGATTGTTTTTACACATACTAGGAATGTTCTTTGGTCAATGGTGCATAACACTGATGGAGACGACATTAGACAGGGTGTAAGGACAGGACGGGACAGTGCAAAGTCTCCAGTCTCTCTTGACCTGGAGCCCTGGTACCTACCAGACCCGATCAAACGATCGGCTTGTTTTCATGGTTCCTCGAGTGCATTCTGAACTTGGTAGAGCTGCTTTTTTCCCATGATGCTCCTTATACCTGGAATACTTTACAGCAGACTCTAAAGCTTGAGGTACTTCCTTCAATCGCTAAATCAGGCATTCCCAAACGGTGAGGCGGGCCTCCGCTGGGGGGCCCAAAGAAATTCAGGGGAGGCGCAGAGGGATGGTTAGAAAAAAAAGAGGAATTTTTATTTTATTTTAGTATTTTCTATGGTTTTTATGAATGAAACATGATTTTAAAGGTCAGAAAATCGAAATAAATAATGGGAGAGATGTTTACTAAATGTGTGGAGAGTGCAGAAAGAGCCTCCCCCCGCAGGCATGAATGTATTGTGCAAAAACGTCAAGCAACAGGTGCCACCGAGCTAACTTGGCTGTGTAACGTTATGGGCTGCCAAATTTGGGGGGTTGGGGGGGTGCAGGTGTGTCACTGTTTTCAGAGGGGAGGCCCACATTGATGGAGTTTGGGAACCCATGGTTTAAATCCATGGCTCTTGACATTTGTACTTCGACCTGTAACTGTTTTTAATAATAATAATAATAATATTATTATTAATAATACTTATTATTATTATTACTATTATTTTTATTATTATTATTATTATTATGTATTTGTTCTGTTGTTATTTGTGTATCTGTGTGAACACGTCCTCAGTGCTTTACGAGTATAAATAAAGGTTTGAAATGAAACAAAAGACAGGACAGCGCAAATGACAAAATACAATATACAAAATGGAGTGAGATGAGTGTATACAGTATGTGTACAGAGTGTTAATGTGTGTGCGATGTGTTTATATATGCAATGTGTGTGCCGTTGTGATGTGTGTGTATAATGTGAGCCTATGTACAGTAAGGTTAGTGGCCATGTGCAATAGTGCATAGGGGGACAGAGGCATAGGGGGACAGAGGCATAGGGGGACAGAGGCATAGGGGATAGAGGCATAGGGGGACAGAGGCATAGGGGGACAGAGGCATAGGGGATAGAGGCATAGGGGACAGAGGCATAGGGGGACAGAGGCATAGGGGGACAGAGTCATAGGGGACAGAGGCATAGGGGGACAGAGGCATAGGGGGACAGAGTCATAGGGGACAGAGTCATAGGGGGACAGAGGTATAGGGGACAGAGGCATAGGGGGACAGAGGCATAGGGGACAGAGGCATAGGGGGACAGAGTCATAGGGGGACAGAGGTATAGGGGACAGAGGCATAGGGGGACAGAGTCATAGGGGGACAGAGTCATAGGGGACAGAGGCATAGGGGACAGAGGCATAGGGGGACAGAGGCATAGGGGGACAGAGGCATAGGGGGACAGAGACATAGGGGGACAGAGACATAGGGGGACACAAGCCTTATTGATCCTATTGATGAGGCTGGTGGCCGTGGGGAAGAAGCTGTTTTTGTGGCGTGAGGTCTTGGTCCTGATAGATCCTGAAAGACCCCAGCCAGCCAGAAAATGGGCTGTTCACTCTGCTACGTTCAGGGAAGAGATACCGCACTCACATGGTGAACAAGGAGAGACTCAGGAAGAGCTTAATAGACTGTTCACTCTGCTACGGTCAGGGAAGAGATACCGCACTCACATGGTGAACAAGGAGAGACTCAGGAAGAGCTTAATAGACTGTTCACTCTGCTACGGTCAGGGAAGAGATACCGCACTCACATGGTGAACCAAGAGAGACTCAGGAAGAGCTTAATAGACTGTTCACTCTGCTACGGTCAGGGAAGAGATACCGCACTCACATGGTGAACAAGGAGAGACTCAGGAAGAGCTTAATAGACTGTTCACTCTGCTACGGTCAGGGAAGAGATACCGCACTCACATGGTGAACAAGGAGAGACTCAGGAAGAGCTTAATAGACTGTTCACTCTGCTACCGTCAGGGAAGAGATACCGCACTCACATGGTGAACCAGGAGAGACTCAGGAAGAGTGCCATCCGGCACCTGAATGACTCTATCTAGAACATCTAGTGTATATAGAATATCTAGTGTGCATAACATAACCACATGCAAATGTCAATATATATATAGAGTCTTGATGGACCTCAGTCTCCTGGTGGGAAGTGATTCAAAGAGTTTGTGACCGGAGTGGGAGGAGTCAGCCACAATCTTTCCTACCCGCTTCAGGGCCCTGCAGAGAATGGCGAGAATGCAGCTTACAGCCAATCACGCTCTCAGCGGAGCGGATGATGCGCTGCAGTCTGGCCTTGTCTTATTTTGTGGCGGAAGAGAACCAGGTGGTGATGGAGGAGGTGAGGATGGACTGGATGATGGAGGTATAGAAGAGAAGCAGGTGGTGATGGAGGAGGTGAGGATGGACTGGATGATGGAGGTGTAGAAGAGAAGCAGGTGGTGATGGAGGAGGTGAGGATGGACTGGATGATGGAGGTGTAGAAGAGAAGCAGATGGTGATGGAGGAGGTGAGGATGGACTGGATGATGGAGGTGTAGAAGAGAAGCAGGTGGTGATGGAGGAGGTGAGGATGGACTGGATGATGGAGGTGTAGAAGAGAAGCAGGTGGTGATGGAGGAGGTGAGGACGGACTGGATGATGGAGGTGTAGAAGAGTACCATCATTGCCTTTGGCAGGGTGAACCTCCTCAGCTGCCTCAGGAAGTACATCCTCTCCTGGGTTTCTTGGTGAGGGAACTAATATTCAGCTCCCACTTGAGGTCCCGGGAGATGCTGGTGCCCAGGGAGAGGTCCTGGTGCCCAGGGAGAGGTCCTGGTGCCCAGGGAGAGGTCCTGGGAGAGGTCCTGGTGCCCAGGGAGAGGTCCTGGTGCCCAGGGAGAGGTCCTGGGAGATGCTGGTGCCCAGGGAGAGGTCCTGGTGCCCAGGGAGAGGTCCCGGGAGATGCTGGTGCCCAGGGAGAGGTCCTGGTGCCCAGGGAGAGGTCCTGGGAGATGCTGGTGCCCAGGGAGAGGTCCTGGTGCCCAGGGAGAGGTCCCGGGAGATGCTGGTGCCCAGGGAGAGGTCCTGGGAGATGCTGGTGCCCAGGGAGAGGTCCTGGGAGATGCTGGTGCCCAGGGAGAGGTCCTGGGAGATGCTGGTGCCCAGGGAGAGGTCCCGGGAGATGCTGGTGCCCAGGGAGAGGTCCTGGGAGATGCTGGTGCCCAGGGAGAGGTCCTGGGAGATGCTGGTGCCCAGGGAGAGGTCCTGGGAGATGCTGGTGCCCAGGGAGAGGTCCTGGGAGATGCTGGTGCCCAGGGAGAGGTCCTGGGAGATGCTGGTGCCCAGGGAGAGGTCCTGGGAGATGCTGGTGCCCAGGGAGAGGTCCCGGGAGATGCTGGTGCCCAGGGAGAGGTCCTGGGAGATGCTGGTGCCCAGGGAGAGGTCCTGGGAGATGCTGGTGCCCAGGGAGAGGTCCTGGTGCCCAGGGAGAGGTCCTGGGAGATGCTGGTGCCCAGGGAGAGGTCCTGGGAGATGCTGGTGCCCAGGGAGAGGTCCTGGGAGATGCTGGTGCCCAGGGAGAGGTCCTGGGAGATGCTGGTGCCCAGGGAGAGGTCCAGGGAGATGCTGGTGCCCAGGGAGAGGTCCAGGGAGATGCTGGTGCCCAGGGAGAGGTCCTGGTGCCCAGGGAGAGGTCCAGGGAGATGCTGGTGCCCAGGGAGAGGTCCTGGTGCCCAGGGAGAGGTCCAGGGAGATGCTGGTGCCCAGGGAGAGGTCCTGGTGCCCAGGGAGAGGTCCTGGGAGATGCTGGTGCCCAGGGAGAGGTCCTGGTGCCCAGGGAGAGGTCCTGGGAGATGCTGGTGCCCAGGGAGAGGTCCTGGTGCCCAGGGAGAGGTCCTGGGAGATGCTGGTGCCCAGGGAGAGGTCCTGGTGCCCAGGGAGAGGTCCTGGTGCCCAGGGAGAGGTCCTGGGAGATGCTGGTGCCAGGGGGGAGGTCCTGGGAGATGCTGGTGCCCTGGGAGAGGTCCTGGTGCCCAGGGAGAGGTCCTGGGAGATGCTGGTGCCAGGGGGGAGGTCCTGGGAGATGCTGGTGCCCAGGGAGAGGTCCCGGGAGATGCTGGTGCCCAGGGAGAGGTCCTGGTGCCCAGGGAGAGGTCCTGGGAGATGCTGGTGCCCAGGGAGAGGTCCTGGGAGATGCTGGTGCCCAGGGAGAGGTCCTGGGAGGTCCTGGTGCCCAGGGAGAGGTCCTGATGCCCAGGGAGAGGTCCTGGGAGATGCTGGTGCCCAGGGAGAGGTCCTGGGAGATGCTGGTGCCCAGGGAGAGGTCCTGGGAGATGCTGGTGCCCAGGGAGTGGAAGGAGTCCACAGAGCTGACTGGAGAGTCATTCAGAATGATGTGAGGGCGGGGGGGGGGGGTCAACATGCCCTAGACAGCCCCACAGGGACCCATCACTGGGGGGATTGTGAACTTCTGGTACATGGGTAACAATGGCTCTTGGATTGTTACAGTGTTATGGTCCATATTTATTACATAGACATTTGTCATGAGTTTGGATTTAATTAGACAGGTACATATTGACAATCTATTTAGCGATTTGTTGAGTCAGAAGACGTTTTTCCTTCATACCGCTGCAGTTTTACAATATTTTTAACCCTCCATGATTAAACGGGTGACCCCTAAGTACCTCTCAGTCTTTGTAAAACATGATGTAAGATCCTCTTTCACGAAACCAGATCGGTTTTTATGCCTCATCAATAATCTACTCCCTCCGATCAATAGGAGCTTTGAGGAGGAAGAGAGAGAGAGAACCCCTTGTTCTCCCAGCCCTCTACTCCACCTCCCCTCTTATCTTTAAATGTCTGACAGAAAAAATATTTGTTGTATTTCCTGATTCAAGCAGGAAGGTGTAGTCTATTTCCAGACTCAAATATGACGATCAATCGCTGCGCTCCGCATACATAATACAGTCTGTGCCACTTTGCCGCCCAAGCTGGTGTTCTGAGGGCGTATCGACGGTTCAAATTTGAAATTGAGTTGCAGGGATTCCTGCAAAACCAATGAAGTGCCAGGATTTGAGCACCAGATTTTTGCATGAAGTGTCCCAGACCCATAGAGAGATCTGCAGCATGCTGTAACGTAGTTATGAAGTGTCCCAGACCAATAGAGAGATCTGCAGCATGCTGTAACGTAGTTATGAAGTGTCCCAGACCCATAGAGAGATCTGCAGCATGCAGTAACGTAGTTATGAAGTGTTCCAGACCCATAGAGAGATGTGCAGCATGCAGTAACGTAGTTATGAAGTGTCCCAGACCCATAGAGAGATCTGCAGCATGCAGTAACGTAGTTATGAAGTGTTCCAGACCCATAGAGAGATCTGCAGCATGCAGTAACGTAGTTATGAAGTGTCCCAGACCCATAGAGAGATGTGCAGCATGCAGTAACGTAGTTATGAAGTGTCCCAGACCCATAGAGAGATGTGCAGCATGCAGTAACGTAGTTAGCGTAGCTTACGTAGTGGATCAGCAAAAGAACTCTCCTCTGGCGTTGAGACTAATGCCAGGCTCACACTATAGTATTTTTGGGCCGATTTATCCCAGATTCATCGACAATCGGAGGAGAAATCTGATCTGGAATGTTGGTCGATCCCGATGTTCAGCCCAGATGATCTTGTAATGTGAGGGGTTTACAGATCCAGATGATCTTGTAATGTGAGGGGTTTACAGATCCAGATGATCTTGTAATGTGAGGGGTTTACAGATCCAATCCTTTAGATGATCTTGTAATGTGAGGGGTTTACAGATCCAATCCTTTAGATGATCTTGTAATGTGAGGGGTTTACAGATCCAATCCTTTAGATGATCTTGTAATGTGAGGGGTTTACAGATCCAATCCTTTAGATGATCTTGTAATGTGAGGGGTTTACAGATCCAATCCTTTAGATGATCTTGTAATGTGAGGGGTTTACAGATCCAATCCTTTAGATGATCTTGTAATGTGAGGGGTTTACAGATCCAATCCTATAGATTATTTTGTAATGTGAGGGGTTTACAGATCCAATCCTTTAGATGATCTTGTAATGTGAGGGTTTACAGATCCAATCCTTTAGATGATCTTGTAATGTGAGGGGTTTACAGATCCAATCCTATAGATTATCTTGTAATGTGAGGGGTTTACAGATCCAATCCTATAGATGATCTTGTAATGTGAGGGGTTTACAGATCCAATCCTATAGATGATCTTGTAATGTGAGGGGTTTACAGATCCAATCCTATAGATGATCTTGTAATGTGAGGGGTTTACAGATCCAATCCCTCCCGATCGGCTCACAGACCCATCAGTGTTTGATATTTAAGATTATTACATCACTACTTTACAAGTGAGGCAGTGGTTCGTTGCTCCCTTGGGCACGATACTATCCTGTAGTGTGTGATAAGCCGTTATTTTCAAATCTTGTAGTGTGTGCATGTTCGAGATCCCAGAGAAGAACATCTCTTAAGGTTCTCTTGTGTGTGATGCAACCCGTTTTCCGAATCGGTTAGGATTTTAAATATCGTGTAGTGTGAGTGTGGAATAAGGCAGGTGTAGCGTGAGGACCGGGGGTGTAAGATGCCTCTCATCTTCAGGGGGTTCTCCCCCAGATCAGGCTCTGTGGACGAGGGGGACAGTGCTGGCTAGAGGTCCCCTTCATATCCAAACCTCGGCTCTGACACTGAGCAAACACCCAGAGGAAGGAAGCAGGAGGAAGACGGGCGTGAATGAATATCTAACCTGACTTCTTTCAGATATCCCAGGTGGGGAGCAGATGCTGAATAAAGCTGCATCATGTTCTGAGGTATGTCTCCCGGGAGATACGTGATGAACGCTGCTATAAAAGAGACACTTAAGCACTTTAGCACCCGACCAGACTCCAAATTGCACCTCCGCTGTAAAACGCTCAGACAGGGGACCATTTTGTTGTTTGTAAAATACAACACTTATCACAGCACCGCGCCACCAGAGAATACACCCTCGTATCATGGCTTGATTGACAATCGGAGACGCAGGGGAGAAAAGGCACTCTGGTCTAAACAATGTTTGTTGAAAGAGACTGATTATCCAGAGAATGGAGAGAATGACTCTCCTCTGCTTTCATGCGTCTCTCCTTGGATTTCTAACCAACAAACCTCAGACCTCAGAACAACATTCCGTGACTGACATCACACTTTAGATCAGCTGGCTAACACAGTCTCCAGCAGCGGCGGCTCCAGCAGATTTGCATTGTGGGTGCTGAGGGGGAGCTTGGTTATTCAGTGGGGGTGCTATGGAACTATATACCAGTATACGCACGCACGACCAGACACAATCACGCTGTTAAGAGTGCCTAATACACACACTGAGCAATACAAAAGTATGCCAGAATCGATCGGCTCAAAACAGCGCGCACACACTGTATGTGCACACACAAACACACACTGTATGTGCACACACAAACACACAGAGCGTCAGCGACACAAACCTCATGCACCATCAGTAAGCACTGTGTGCACAGCACATGGAATACAGAATCATTTACAGATAAATAAAGAATAAGGGTGAAGCATGAGAACAACTGTACCTACAAGAACCTACAAGTAGGCTATGGGAATATATAGCACTACCTGGCCTAGTAATACAGCGCTAACTTATAAGACAAACCAAAACTGTACAACGTGACTGCCAAAACTGCAACAAACCATTCATGCCTCTCACAACAGCCTACATCTCCAGATAGGCCTATACATAAACAATGCTGCTGTCTCCCTCGCAAGCACCGAGTGCACAGCATGGTATACAGAATAACTTACTGATTAGAAATAAAGAATTAGCATGAAGCATGAGAACAACTGTTACACAGGTAGGCTATGGGAATATATAGCACTACCTGGGCTAGTAACAGATCTTTTGCCCTCCTGCTGTTTATGGTTACTGGTTCCAGGTTACTGGTCCGGGTGTCTCCACTGGTGTTCCTCAGGTAGGTTTTTAAACGCCGGAGGCAAGAGAGACTCTCGCAGCTCGCTGATGACACAGGAAGTGTTACTGATATACATACAGTCCCGTCTCCAAGGGCGGGCATTTGGGGGCCAGGCCCGCCCACTGAATCAGCTGGACCCGCCCTGAACGAAACGCAAAAGACGTACTAAACCTCTATGTTGACGGAATGACCCCGGGCTATTCTGCATCTGATTGGCTTACCCTGATATACTTTAACCAATCGAACTGACCACTAAAACCTGACCAATCTCAACCAAGGAAGGCACCATATTACATAGCAGTTTATACAAGTCCACAAAGGCGTCCTTGTGTGGGCTCAGAAGTGACAGGAAGTCCATGGTGCTGGTAATGGTGTGTCCTTGCTCTTCTCTGCAGCCAAGTTCTCTTCACTTATTCCATAAAACCAAGACATTGGCAGGATGCTTGTTTGTCAAGTACAGATGTGTGTGTGTGTGTGTGTGTGTGTGTTCATTTCACTTAACAGTCTCTCAATAACAGGGTAGAACGAGTGCTTTCCCATGTCCTCCATGGTGTCCTGCCTTCTCTCTAATGGGGCCTCGACTACAAAACCTTCCAAGTGTGGAGGTGGTTGGCGGCCTGTCTTTCTCGTGCGCTAGGCTCTGTGCAGCGATGCCAGCCTTTGCTCTCTGATATTTGTCCATGAATCCTCTGTGCGTTTTTGGGAGATGGCAGTGATTACGGACTGGGCCAGGTCTCCTGCTGATGCTAGATCAAGATCGGGTGACTGCAACTGATCAGACATGAAGTGAGTCACTCTGAACAGATCTTCAAAGAGAGTCAGATGGAGGACAAACCTCTCATCTATGATGGCACGTATAGCCCTTGCCTCGGCCGTCCTGCGTGGGTTTGACTGGCCGATTATGTCTTCCAGGGTAGCGCGGATGGACGGAAGAGCTTTCTTGATGGCACAGAGTGCTGAATACTAATTAGCTCTACACGCTGCGCTGTCGGTTCAAGCTCTTTCTGCTTTTTCATAAAAAATATCATGCACAACGGATCCAGAGAAAAAAATTATACAGCATTTGGACCGTTTCGAAAAACTCAGTTGCAGTGTCCACATTGTTTACGCAGTCCACCAACACGAGATTAAGCCTATGAGCGTGGCAGTGTATGGAAAGAGCTTGAGGCACCTCTTGGCGCAGCTTCTCTTTAACAACGTTGTTGCATCCTGACATTACGGCCGCGCCGTCATAACACTGCCCGATACATGCATTGACTACATGCATTGACATCTATGTTGCACTGACTGAGAGTATTGTTGAACTGTGCAGGAAGGGGGTCAGCGCCCCGCCCCGCCCCTCAGTGGGGGTCACATGAGAGTATTGTTGAACTGTGCAGGAGGGGGTCAGTGCCCCGCCCCTCAGCCGGGGTCACATGAGAGTATTGTTGAACTGTGCAGGAGGGGGTCAGTGCCCCGCCCCTCAGCGGGGGTCACATGAGAGTATTGTTGATACTGTGCAGGAGGGGGTCAGCGTCCCGCCCCTCAGCGGGGGTCACATGTCAGGGTTCCTGGTGCACGGCATCGGCCTCTTTGTTCAAGTAACGCACAACGACTGAAATGTGTTCTTTCTTCCTTCCATCTTTACTCTCTTCTACCATGGGTGCAAAGCACCCTGCGTCCCTCACTTCATTACTGATTTCTTTTCTCAGCATATCTGCCTTTACAGAAAAAAATCTCATTTTGAATGCTGGGGTGTGTGTATTTGGCGTTTGATGGATTGTTGGCCAACTTTTTGGCTACTGTACTGTCAAACATACTTATCACCTGCAGCAGTTGTAGGAAATCCCCTCTATTGGATGCGTCCTCGGCGTGGGAGTGGCCTCTCTGAGCGATGGGCGTGGCCTCTCTGAACGATGGGCGTGGCCTCTTAGCGATGGGCGTGGCCTCTCCGAGCGATGGGAGTGGCCTCTCTGAGCGATGGGCGTGGCCTCTTAACGATGGGCGTGGCCTCTCTGAGCGATGGCTGTGTAGCGCAGACTCTCCACCACAGCCTTCATTTACTGACCATTTTCCTTGACGAGCGCAGAATGTCCCTTATCAAGCACGTTCGATATTTTAGAGCTGCTTTCCTGCCTCATTTTGAATTCCATCCATGCCTCCATTGAACTTTTGTGCCCAGCACTTTCGTTATGACCCTTAAACTTTGTAGCTGTAGCCTTTCTCCAGTTTTGAAAGCCAGTGGTGGTGAACGCTGACTCTGAATGAAATCCATGCTGCCCTCCTGGATGTAAAACATGCCTACACGCAAAACAAACAACAGAATCTTTGGCTATGCTATGTTCCATCCAGGCTCAAACCAGCGTCTACTGAAGCTTCTTTGCTGTGTCCCAAACGTCTGTGAGCGGGAGGCTCTCAGAATTGGACGTCTTGGCCCTTCCTGAGCAGTTTGGCTAGCATCCACCATGATGTTAGCCTCCTCAACGGCGCCCACATTGACATTGGTAGCATCGTGATTCATAGTAGCATCGTGATTCTCCTTCTCTATTTGATCTTCTCCCCCGTCTCTAAACTACTTTCAGCCGACTCACCAACAGGTGTTGGGGGTTGATCATCAACCGCTAAACGTGGCCACTTGGGGACCAAGAAGGGGACAAGTTAACTCTCTCTGACTGACTTCTTCTGCGTTCAAAATGCGGGCAACCAAGCCTAACCGTTAACCAACCACACGTGAATGACGTGATCATGTTTAAATGTGTGATAGGCTGAGCGTGATCACTAAAATCCATCGCGTGAGGGAGCTTGCAGGTGAAGGCTATAAATATGTTCGATCACCTCTATTAATAGGACCAGATAATGTCACACACACAGTCGAAAATTACATTTTATTCAGAGAAAAAATGAAATGATTTTTCATCAAATTTCTTGGGGGTGCTACAGGGGTGCTATGGCCTTTCTTGGGGGTGCTATGGCCTTTCTTGGGCGTGTTCAAGCACCCGTCTAGCGCCGCCTATGGTCTCCAGGCATGCAGATCAGGTCAAACAGGCAAGATTCGAACCCCAAACCTTATGCATGGAATCCCAAGCATTCACCATTAGACCAAGACGAGGCGTCCAGCTTTAGTAAGACGGTTCACTTGTTCTGCCAAAATGACCAATCCCCCCAAAAAAGGATCAAAAAGAAGTACAACATCGTCTTAGATTATTAGCCAACTTTTATCGAAGGAAAACCCCTTGAGATTAAGCAAGTTGTTTTCGAGGGGAACCAATCAGGGGTGTTTTTAGCATCCAAGGACAGCAGGGTTTACAGTAGCCCCACAGGGAGTCAAATTTATGCGTTCGCCGAAAATGTTACGTACGCTGTAACTAAGTTTCTAAACAAAATAGGCAAAGTTAACTACAAGCCTTAAATAGCTAGCTACATACCTAGCTGCTTATCCCAAGAAATCTTTTGATTTTCCCCCCATAACTGCACCATATTCAAGTTATTTCAGAGTAAAATGAATTTAAGATGTGAGATAATGTGCTCTACCAAAAGGTTCCAGTCGTGTGTAGGCTGGCTTTCCCAACAGGAAATCAAAATAAACAAAATAAGTGCAATCTGAGTTCTCATTCAAACTTTGTTATTATTATAATTTTCAGCAACAGGAGTCTGAAAGAACCAGGCCAGGTCAAGCCTGGCTTATGTGTGTTGGCTGGCTTGTTTCTGTGCGGGACTGGTAGGACGGTAATGTCTGATAAATAAAGATAGGTCTCGTCACCTGGATACATCAGTTCCAATGCTTCCAATGCTAATCCAGCACAATGAGAGCGGGATAGCCAGTTAGCTCATGGGCTCACAACAACTAGCAGCAGCTTCCATAACATTAATGGTAGTGGCCAGTGGCTAAAGCAGTTACACTGATGATTCCTGTAACGTTAGCTATTTTGCTGCAATGGGTTCAACTTTTTTTTCTGGATAAAGGTCATGACTTGCTGTTTTGCACTTCCCTTTAGGTGGTGAATAAGTAGACCCAGGACACAGTGGGTTATTTGGACATCTACTAGGATCTTGATATTATATTGATATGAAGATATGAAAGTAAAGTATTTGCCCTTAGAAGTAAATTGTAATTAAAATGGTTCTTAGCTAAGTAACCTAAGTGTACGCAGACTTGAAAGGTCTTCAAGGTGTTGAATTGCTCAAGTGTTCTCAGGTGTTGGTTCGAGTGTTCGAGTGTATAGTGGTGCATAGTCAGTTGTCTATTGTATAGACAAGGTGTCACGTGTTCACTTGTTGGTCCAGGGGGCGGCATGTGTGCCATTGTTTTAATTAGAGTGAGGGCCTATGTATAGTACAACCAGAGTACTATAAACAACTGACTCTGCACCACTGTACACTCGAACCAACACCTGACAACACTTGAGCAATTGAACACCTTGTCTATACAATAGAGAACTCACTCTGCACTACTGTATACTACTGTACAGTATACTTGACATGTTATATAATTGCACTGCCTGTATCATGGACACAGTCACAGCCATCCATGATCAGATACTGCTGTCTGGCCATGTCCTGTCCGGGTGGGGCTTGCACCTGAAGACCATCTTTGGGGGGGCTGGACATCAGCGTTGCACAGCAGCCGACACCTGACTGGTGTTGCATCACGGTGTTCTCTGGCCTCAACCACACCAGGCATCCCAGCATCAAAGCTGCAACAGAACAGAAGGGAGATAGCTAGCTGGCGATTAATTTGAGTTCATATCAAAGGTCAAAATTCAAGTAAAATTAAATGGCAAGCACCTAGTCAATATCTTAGCCTACTGTACCCTTGAGACAAAAACGTTTAAGAACCACTGACTAAAGACTAGCTAACGCTAGCTAGCAAAAGAGCCTTCACCAGCGTGAGCTTGTACCGGTATTCTCTCCAACAGCAACTTCGTCCTCCAACACCTGATCGCTGCCAGAATCCCGTTTCTTTTTCTTTTTAAATCTTCTCATATCCATCTTTCAGAGGCTGAGCTAACATAACCTACTCCAAGTCGAGTTGTCACTCTCCCTTCCTCTCGCGCCAACGCATGCGTGCCAAGTCTTCTTGAATGACACAGAGGACCCAAAATGTAGGCGTATTATATATTATTTTTGAGGGCTTTAATGCATGATCGGAACGACAGATGAATATATATAGCCCCGGATTTATTTTTTGTATACATATACATTTGTGTACATATACAATGTGTACACATTTTTCAACCGGGGCTATTCATAAAACATCTGGGGCTTTAGCCCCGAAAGCCCAGGCCTAACGCCACTGGGACCAATTATGGTCTAGATGGACCCCACCCTCTCACCCAGACTCAAGCATACACAAATATCCTCGTCTGTTGGGCCAGCTCAGACAAAACTGAGGCAGACGAGGAGAAATTAAGAGGCAATCAATTTAAGTTCCACAAAACAATTCAGTCATCACAAACACAGCCTGAGTTTTGCAACAGAGAGCAAGGGTGAAAAGTGCTACTGCAAGACTCCAGATGAAGTTGGCTCTCTGACTGAATGAAGTATTGATCTCCCAGGAGCTTTGAGAGAGGAGGAGGAGGATGTGTGATGCATGTGAGAGAGGGAGGAAGGAGGCAGGAGAGCTGAGAGGAGGGGAGGCAGACAGCCTCATTCTCTTTCTCCTCCTGTTTCTTTCACTCATCCCTTGTTCAGACGGTCCTCTTTCATCCACTTCATCACTGGCCTTGGAGAGAGGGATAGTGTGTGTGTGTGTGTGCATGTGTGTATGTCTGAGTACTTCCATCTGGGACTCAGACAATAGAATAGATAAGTATGCCAGCTCTTATATTGAAAAATGTGAATAATTTGGTACCAAACAAAATGACAAAGAAAAATAATTAATAAACATCAACCAGTGTGTTGAGGTTCACAGTGGCAATTGCTTCTTAGCAAGTTCAATGGAAAATATAAATGTTCTACCTCGGATGCACCCTGTTGACCTGAATTGTCAGTTATCATAACATTTAAATTCAAGTTCTGATCCAGTTCCATTTAAATCCAAAATAACAAAATAAAAATATTCCAAACACCACTCAGTGATGGAAGGGACTCTACCTCTCAACCACACATTCACCGTTCCAGGGAAAGAAAGGTCAGTCCGTGTGTTTTGTGTCCAGAGTCCAAGAAGACCAGGGTGAGTTTGGAGGGAATTGGGGGATGTGTGGGAAGGGGGGGGTGAGAGTGAGGGGCAGGGTGTGGGGTGTTTGGGAAGGGCTGGGCCAACCACACGGCAGAGTGGAGGGCACCTGTCCAGTGCTCTGGGGAATATCTTAGGACTCTGTCCCCCCCTAGATCCAGGTGGGAAGACTCATCTAGGTCACTGGAACATCCAACCAATCAAACCCTGACCTGTCAACAGACAGGGACAGAGATACCTAGTCAGTATCAAGCTAAGTATCATTCTATCCACCATCTGTTCAAGATGATATGTATATTTATTTAACATTCAACTAATAAACTAAAAGTAATGATATACCATACCATTTGCTTTATATCTTTGTTTTACATACAAATAAAGTATCTCAAACCACATTAGCTGCACATAGAATTCAGTACAGTCAAGTACTTTGCATTAAAGTGCAAAATGAATTGAATTCTCTATATGTATTGGATAATAATATAACACATAAATCATTCTCTTGTATCTCAATAGCTACTTATACAATAATCCAGTAGAGTGAATACATTGAATTCAGTAAAGAAACAAAACCAATTAAAATCACTCATTTGGAAAATGAACATGCTCACCGATTCCGTGTGAACAAGCTGGGAACATGTCTTTGTTCCCCGGGTCCTATGTTCCCCGGGTCCTATGTTCCCCGGGTCCTATGTTCCCCGGGTCCTATGTTTCCCGGGTCCTATGTTCCCCGGGTCCTATGTTCCCCGGGTCCTATGTTCCCCGGGTCCTATGTTCCCCGGGTCCTATGTTCCCCGGGTCCTATGTTCCCCGGGTCCTATGTTCCCCGGGTCCTATGTTTCCCGGGTCCTATGTTCCCCGGGTCCTATGTTCCCCGGGTCCTATGTTCCCCGGGTCCTATGTTCCCCGGGTCCTATGTTCCCCGGGTCCTATGTTCCCCGGGTCCTATGTTCCCCGGGTCCTATGTTCCCCGGGTCCTATGTTCCCCGGGTCCTATGTTTCCCGGGTCCTATGTTCCCCGGGTCCTATGTTCCCCGGGTCCTATGTTCCCCGGGTCCTATGTTCCCCGGGTCCTATGTTCCCCGGGTCCTATGTCCCCGGGTCCTATGTTCCCCCCAAAAAACAGGGGGCCTACATGTAGCCTACATTATAGTCAGAGCTGCTTTGGGTAGCCTACTGTGGCGTCATGCATTGCGCATCACTAGGCTAGGCTACGTCTGATCCATGTCAAGTTAACATGCAACATTTCTGAAACTTGATGTGAAAAAATGCAGGCATGAAATCATGCAAGCCTCACAATTTGCACGGAATTCTGTGATTTTGCGATGAAAATGCAACCTTTCTAAAATAGGTGCATAATCTGCCGCTTTTGTCATTAACATGTGATGGCATAATCCCGTTTTTCTTTCGTGTTTCGGGGTAACATAGGACCCGGGGAACATAGAACCCTTTTTCGGGGGGAAACATAGAACCCAGGGAGCATAGAACCTGGGGAACATAGGACCCTGGGAACATAGAACCCGGGGAACATAGAACCCTTTTTTTGGGGGAACATAGAACCCGGGGAACATAGGACCCAGAGAACATAGGACCCGGGGAACATAGAACCCTTTTTTTGGGGGAACATAGAACCCGGGGAACATAGGACCCAGAGAACATAGGACCCGGGGAACATAGAACCCTTTTTTGGGGTGAACATAGGACCCGGGGAATATAGGGATGACCCCAACAAGCTGGACGCAATCACAATATGGCGGCCCCCAGAATATCCACGAGGTTCTAAAACCCAAAGCATATAAGATAACTAGAAAGTAATTTCCGGGAGAAAATGTGAGGTGGGCTAGCTGCTGCAGCTGTATGTAACAGCTACTGCTAGTACTACTATGGACTGGGCAATCTCCATGCACCCACCGGCGAAGACTGTGTGTCTCTAGCCCATTCAGGGGCTGAATTGTGCGGTGCATGGCGTGGACAGTGGCGTGGTGGCGAAACTCCACCCCCTCCGGTCAGAGCCGGTTGGGGACAGTGTACACATCTCTGGGCAACCTACCCGCCCGCACCGGTGAAGACCGTGTGTCTCTAGTCCACTCAGGGGCTGAGTTGTGGGGCCCGTGGCGTGGACAGTGGCGTTGTGGCCTGACTCCGCCCCCTCAGATCACATCGGGTTGGGGGCTGGGCATTGACCTCAGGGCACTCTCCATGTACCCAACGGCGAAGACTGTTTGTCTCTAGCCCACTCAGGGGCTGAGTTGTGGATTCCGTGGCATGGATAGATAAATGGATGGCATGGATAAATAAGGTCCAGGTTGTCGAAAAAGAGCCTTCTCCTTTCCATATAGGATCTTATCGTCCATATACCATTTTCCAAGTGAATTGATCGGTCAGAGAGCAGTGCTTCATACATTTTGATCCGTAATCTGGAATTTAACCTGCCCTGGAGCAGGTTAGCTCGGCAGCATAAGTTACCATGGCGATATAGCATGGTGAAAAGTGATCCACCTTCATGATACGGATAAACCATCTTGAACCTGAAGTTATCACGCTAACCCTGTAATCCTGTTTCATAGTACAGGACCCTGGTCATCTGAAATCATCCTGCAAGATTGGAAGGATGCCAACATCATCACAATCTTTAAGCGCAAAGGTGACAAAGCAGACTGCAGTAACAGCAGAGGTATCTCCCTCCTATCAGTGGCCGGGAAGGTGCTAGCACTACTCCGCCTAGCATGCCATGTAATTGAAAGTACTGCAGATATGATCTTTGTTAGACAGGTACAGAAAAAATGCAGAGAACACTGCAAAGACCTGTACCTATAGCTTTCATTGTTCTGCCCAAGGCCTTCGACACAGTAAACCGGGAACTGCTATGGGAAGTACTGGGGAAGCTGGTGGTTCCACCAAAGTTCAGGAACATTTGACAGCAGTTCCATGACGGGATGCAAACCTGTGTCAGCGTTGGTGGCCAACAAGCCCTATTCTTCAGTGTGGATGTGGGGCTGAAGCAAGGGTGTGTTCTAGCCACAACTATTTTTAACATTTACCTCTCCGCCGTCACCCTTCTCCCTCACAACTCCTGGATCCCACCGATGGGGTACAGATACAGACTGGATGGCAATCTCTTTAATATCCGGCGCCTTCAAGCCAACACCAAAACCACCACCCAACACATCCTAGAACTACAGTATGCAGATGACTGTGCTCTACTCGCCCACTCACCAGAATCCCTACAGCATGCGCTGAATGTGGTCACTTCCATATACAGCGCCATTGTTCTCCAGATCAACATCAAGAAAACACAGATAGTCGTGCAAGAGTCCGTCCCCCAACCACATACGCCCACCTTCACCCTTGATGATCATTCCCTTGCCATCGTCCCTCACTTCACCTGCCTTGGTAGCATTCTGTCCCCCTCCTGCAACATCGATGACTACACCTAGGTTTGCCTTGGCCTGGCCTGGCCTCAAATCCAGGGTCTTCCAGAACACGAACCTAACCATCTCCACCAAAGCAGCTGTGTACAGAACAGTTTGTCTTTCCACACTGCTGTATGGTTGGGAAACCTGGACCCCCTACCAGAGGCACATTCGAACCTTAGAGGCCTTCCACATCCGCTGCCTGCAAAGGATCCTGGGTGTGTCCTGGGAAGACAGGATGCCCTATTTGGAAATCTACGACTGGACCCACCCAGCATTGCTGTGCTCGCACCAAAATACGTGCACCAGATCGGGCATGTGATCGGCATGCCTGCCCCCCGCCTCTCTAGACAGTTCCTCCTGTTCCTCCTCCAGCTCCTGGATGGCCATACTGTAGGTCTGCTGAGGGAGCTCCTGGATGGCCGTACTGTAGGTCTGCTGGGGGAGCTCCTGGATGGCCGTACTGTAGGTCTGCTGAGGGAGCTCCTGGATGGCCGTACTGTAGGTCTGCTGGGGGACAGAACAAGCACTTCAAGAATCACCTCAAAATGCTCCTGAAGAAGTGCAACATCATACCTACAGCGCTAGAGTCATCACACCTGGAGCTCCACCTGCCACCAGGGAACCTCTCACCTCCAGGAGTGTGTGTGTGTGTGTGTGTGTGTGTGTGTGTGTGTGTGTGTGTGTGTGTGTGGGCGGTGAGAAGAGAAGAAAGGAGAGAGAGAAATTTGTATTAATATTTTTCAAACTGCAATGTCCACATTCTTGTATTTATAGTTATAATACTGTCTTTACTTATCTGTGTATACACACACACACACACACACACACACACACACACACACACACACACACACACACACACACACATATCTTCCATTTTTTGTTTTATTTCACACTTGCTTTGGCAATGTAAACGTTTCCCATGCCTACAATGCACTTTGAACTGAATTTAAATTGAATTGAGAAATAGAAAAGGAGGTGGAGAGAGAGAGACTGAGCAGCGGAGTGCACCGTGTGGAAATAGAGAAGGAGGTGGAGAGAGAGAGACTGAGCAGCGGAGTGCACCGTGTGGAAATAGCTGAATATGAATTTCTATCCAGTGTAATTTTCTCCATAATCCATTTTGATGGCACGGCCCAACATCAATGTTCCCGTCACTTGAAAAGGCAGTTAGCATAAATAACGTAATAAATCTGTCCCAGGGCTGACGCTGCAGGGATTTAATCTATTCCTCTCAGGTGAGGAGAGGAGGCTTGGATTGGGAGCTCAATGTAATCCCTGGACGAATGGCGAGTAAATCCAGGTGGCCACACATGAAGAATGATCTGTGGAGTTTACTGAAGATCCTCTCCTCCCCTTGTCTACCAATGTAGGTCAAACCCAGGTCCCTCAGACCCGCTGTCCCCCCAGTCGATTCACTCAAGAGAGACAACTTGATAAAGTAGCAGAGCTGGTCTGTGAACTGAAATAATCAGATATTACTTCCAGTCCTACGTTATTCCTCTTTGGTCTAGTGGGAGATGCTAGGGTTCCGACAGGGACGTCAGTAAAACCCCACCTGTTACTGTGATTGTTGAGAGGACAGAGAGGACAGACCATGTTCAGGGGACAGAGAGGACAGGCCACGTTGAGAGAGGACAGAGAGGACAGGCCATGTTGAGAGGACAGAGAGGACAGGCCATGTTGAGAGGACAGGCCATGTTGAGAGGACAGAGAGGACAGGCCATGTTGAGAGGACAGGCCATGTTGAGAGGACAGGCCATGCTGAGAGGACAGAGAGGACAGGCCATGCTGAGAGGACAGAGGACAGGCCATGCTGAGAGGACAGAGAGGACAGGCCATGCTGAGAGGACAGAGAGGACAGGCCATGCTGAGAGGACAGAGGACAGGCCATGCTGAGAGGACAGAGAGGACAGGCCATGCTGAGAGGACAGAGAGGACAGGCCATGTTGAGAGGACAGGCCACGTTGAAAGGACAGAGAGGACAGGCCACGTTGAGAGGACAGAGAGGACAGGCCATGCTGAGAGGACAGAGAGGACAGGCCATGTTGAGAGGACAGAGAGGACAGGCCACGTTGAGAGGACAGAGAGGACAGGCCATGTTCAGGGGACAGGCCATGTTGAGAGGACAGGCCATGTTGAGAGGACAGGCCATGTTCAGGGGACAGGCCATGTTGAGAGGACAGAGGACAGGCCATGCTGAGAGGACAGAGGACAGGTCATGCTGAGAGGACAGAGGACAGGTCATGTTGAGAGGACAGGCCATGCTGAGAGGACAGGCCATGCTGAGAGGACAGGGGACAGGCCATGCTGAGAGGACAGGGGACAGGCCATGCTGAGAGGACAGGTCATGTTGAGAGGACAGAGGACAGGCCATGGGGTGGATGGTGTCCTGGGTTGGGAGGGGGGTATCACAGTGTGTGTGCTGGGTTGGGAGGGGGTAATCACAGTGTGTGTGCTGGGTTGGGGAGGGGGGTATCACAGTGTGTGTCCTGGTTGGGTTGGGGGGTATCACAGTGTGTGTGCTGGTTGGGGAGGGGGGTATCACAGTGTGTGTGCTGGGTTGGGGAGGGGGGTATCACAGTGTGTGTGCTGGGTTGGGGAGGGGGGTATCACAGTGTGTGTGCTGGGTTGGGGAGGGGGGTATCTCAGTGTGTGTGCTGGGTTGGGGAGGGGCTTATCTCAGTGTGTGTGCTGGGTTGGGGAGGGGGGTATCACAGTGTGTGTGCTGGGTTGGGGAGGGGCTTATCACAGTGTGTGTGCTGTACTGAGTTACTGTACCTCGACCAGAGCACAACACCTCTCCCTCTAGCAGCTCATTACAACTAATCCTTTTGTTCTCTATCGTTCTCTCTCTCTCTCACACACACACACACACACACACACACACACACACACACACACACACACACACACACACACACACACACACACACACACACACACACACACACACACACTTCTTATCTCCCTGGCAGAGTTATACATGGTTGTCCAGTGATATTAATGCTGTATCTTACAGCCAAATCTACATCAATATTTTAGTACTAAAAGTGCAACTCAAGCTGAATACAAACATTAATTTGGTTTCTTCGCCGCCATACCTCCCCTTAACTGTCAACTGCTAACTGTGGCGTTTAGCACTGTAAGGGCAGTTTGACCCATATGAACCCACCTCCCCCTCGCTTCTCTAGCACGCCTGAGGAGGCTTTATCACTAAACACAAATATTACAATTCCATTACCGTGAAGGAGGGTCTATTAGTGTTACTGTAGTTCTGGGTCGGCCTGTGGTCGATGCATTCCCAGGGATGCTACTTACACTCTAATGAAGACCTGAGGTTATTGTTTTGCTCGACCGGCTCTCTAAGTTAGTTACAGCGGACCTTCCTTTAGCTCAGTTCAATTCTCTATCACAGAAATGTACATCAGTGCCTCTCAAGATACAGTTACGGCATCCCGAGGAGTGCTCTTAACCTCAAAATGAACATTCACTGACTGCCTGGCTGACTGGCTGACTGACTGACTGACTGACTGACTGACTGACTGCCTGACTGACTGACTGACTGACTGACTGACTGACTGACTGACTGACTGACTGGTTGACTGACTGACTGACTGACTGACTGACTGGCTGGTTTGTTGCAGCTGACAGACTCTGGTCCTGCCATCCCAGTAACGACGAGCAGCAGACGCCAAACGCACACATCAAGACCTTCTCACACACTATTAACAGAGTTAATTAATGATGGAAAAAGGGAAAGCTCAGAGTTTGTAGACGGAATGAGGGTGAGAGAGGTCTTCACAGAGCCTCACGCTCGGATCACGCCGAGCCAAGGACGAGAAGGGAAGCTTACACCTCATTTACTGATTGGTGGAATTACAGAAGGTGACCTTTGACCTATTTCTTCATGTCGAAATCTTCAAAGGGGAAGAGGCACATGTTTACCCTTCTATTACCCCACACGAGAGGTGCAAATAAAAGCCATAAATCTTCTCTCCTGAAAGCGGCTCGCTTTCATGTCGATGGGACAATAGACAGAAGCACTAACTGGAAGAATAGCCTTATTTGCTTGGCTGCTGAATGAAGCAGAAAGGCCTCACAGGCCAAGACAAAGACTGAGGAATTAAAAGATTAATCCAGCCTGCCTCTTAACTAATTATTTTGGAGTTTTAATTACGCTTCGATACACACATGCGTTCGATAAACAATTGTTTCTTTTCAGGCGCGACATACAAAGCGGCTTTGTTTGCAGTCCTCCCCGGCAGAGAATGGCTTGGTTACTCCGTCGATAAAGTCCTTCCCACCATGCAGCACTGCGACTCGGCCATCTACTTCCAGAGGTCTGTTTCCTGTCTCCCTCCACGTCTAGTGAACTGCATGCTGCTTGTATGATTCCCCCCCCTCAGCTCTGCATCATAGTAATATGGCTGCCCATGCTGATGCATCCGTGGCCAGGATGGAGGTGGAAGGGTAGCAGACTGCAGACTCATGGTTCAGTGATGAATGGTGCTGGCTGTTACTAAAGGTTTAGGATTGGCCAAAGTGTGCTCCTATTCTCCCATGAATGGTAACAATAAACACTCAGAAGAGTTGATTTGTGCAGCAAACGAGTCCAAGACAAATTTCCCTGAGGGGACAATAAAGTATATTCTATTCTATACTGCCTCTCGTGGTGCCAACAGAGTTAAGGCCAACATTGTCGGGAGTGAGGAAGGGAGTGATAACCCGACAAACGCTATACTAGCTGCGCAGCTCGCTTCCCGCCACGCACAAAAATACTCTTACCTCTCTGTCCTGTCTGTCCTCCTCTCTGTCCTGTCTGTCCTCCTCTCTGTCCTGTCTGTTCTTCTGTCCTCCTCACTGTCCTGTCTGTCCTCCTCTCTGTCCTGTCTGTCCTCCTCTCTGTCCTGTCTGTCCTCCTCTCTGTCCTGTCTGTCCTCCTGTCTGTCCTGTCTGTCCTCCTCTCTGTCCTGTCTGTCCTCCTCTCTGTCCTGTCTGTCCTCCTCTCTGTCCTGTCTGTTCTTCTGTTCTCCTCTCTGTCCTGTCTGTCCTCCTCTCTGTCCTGTCTGTCCTGTCTGTCCTCCTCTCTGTCCTGTCTGTCCTCCTCTCTGTCCTGTCTGTTCTCCTCTCTGTCCTGTCTGTCCTCCTCTCTGTCCTGTCTGTCCTCCTCTCTGTCCTGTCTGTCCTCCTCTCTGTCCTGTCTGTCCTCCTCTCTGTCCTGTCTGTTCTCCTCTCTGTCCTGTCTGTTCTCCTCTCTGTCCTGTCTGTCCTCCTCTCTGTCCTCCTCTCTGTCATGTCTGTCCTCCTCTCTGTCCTGTCTGTTCTCCTCTCTGTCCTGTCTGTCCTCCTCTCTGTCCTGTCTGTCCTCCTCTCTGTCCTGTCTGTCCTCCTCTCTGTCCTGTCTGTTCTTCTGTTCTCCTCTCTGTCCTGTCTGTCCTCCTCTCTGTCCTGTCTGTCCTCCTCTCTGTCCTGTCTGTCCTCCTCTCTGTCCTGTCTGTCCTCCTCTCTGTCCTGTCTGTTCTTCTGTCCTCCTCTCTGTCCTGTCTGTCCTCCTCTCTGTCCTGTCTGTCCTCCTCTCTGTCCTGTCTGTCCTCCTCTCTGTCCTGTCTGTTCTCCTCTCTGTCCTCTCTGTCCTGTCTGTCCTCCTCTCTGTCCTGTCTGTCCTCCTCTCTGTCCTGTCTGTCCTCCTCTCTGTCCTGTCTGTCCTCCTCTCTGTCCTGTCTGTTCTCCTCTCTGTCCTGTCTGTTCTCCTCTCTGTCCTGTCTGTCCTCCTGTCTGTCCTGTCTGTCCTCCTCTCTGTCCTGTCTGTCCTCCTCTCTGTCCTCCTCTCTGTCCTGTCTGTTCTTCTGTTCTCCTCTCTGTCCTGTCTGTCCTCCTCTCTGTCCTGTCTGTCCTCCTCTCTGTCCTGTCTGTTCTCCTCTCTGTCCTGTCTGTTCTTCTGTCCTCCTCTCTGTCCTGTCTGTTCTCCTCTCTGTCCTGTCTGTTCTTCTGTCCTCCTCTCTGTCCTGTCTGTCCTCCTCTCTGTCCTGTCTGTCCTCCTCTCTGTCCTGTCTGTCCTCCTCTCTGTCCTGTCTGTTCTTCTGTCCTCCTCTCTGTCCTGTCTGTCCTCCTCTCTGTCCTGTCTGTCCTCCTCTCTGTCCTGTCTGTCCTCCTCTCTGTCCTGTCTGTCCTCCTCTCTGTCCTGTCTGTCCTCCTCTCTGTCCTGTCTGTCCTCCTCTCTGTCCTGTCTGTTCTCCTCTCTGTCCTGTCTGTCCTCCTCTCTGTCCTGTCTGTCCTCCTCTCTGTCCTGTCTGTTCTCCTCTCTGTTCTTCTGTCCTCCTCTCTGTCCTGTCTGTCCTCCTCTCTGTCCTCCTCTCTGTCCTGTCTGTCCTCCTCTCTGTCCTCTCTGTCCTGTCTGTCCTCCTGTCTGTCCTGTCTGTCCTCCTCTCTGTCCTGTCTGTCCTCCTCTCTGTCCTGTCTGTCCTCCTCTCTGTCCTCCTCTCTGTCCTGTCTGTCCTCCTCTCTGTCCTGTCTGTCCTCCTCTCTGTCCTCTGTCCTGTCTGTCCTCCTCTCTGTCCTGCCTGTTCTCCTCTCTGTCCTGTCTGTCCTCCTCTCTGTCCTGTCTGTCCTCCTCTCTGTCCTCCTCTCTGTCCTGTCTGTCCTCCTCTCTGTCCTGTCTGTCCTCCTCTCTGTCCTGTCTGTCCTCCTCTCTGTCCTGTCTGTCCTCCTGTCTGTCCTGTCTGTCCTCCTCTCTGTCCTGTCTGTCCTCCTCTCTGTCCTGTCTGTCCTCCTCTCTGTCCTCCTCTCTGTCCTGTCTGTTCTCCTCTCTGTCCTGTCTGTTCTTCTGTCCTCCTCTCTGTCCTGTCTGTCCTCCTCTCTGTCCTGTCTGTCCTCCTCTCTGTCCTCCTCTCTGTCCTGTCTGTCCTCCTCTCTGTCCTCTCTGTCCTGTCTGTCCTCCTGTCTGTCCTGTCTGTCCTCCTCTCTGTCCTGTCTGTCCTCCTCTCTGTCCTGTCTGTCCTCCTCTCTGTCCTCCTCTCTGTCCTGTCTGTCCTCCTCTCTGTCCTGTCTGTCCTCCTCTCTGTCCTGTCTGTCCTCCTCTCTGTCCTGTCTGTCCTCCTGTCTGTCCTCCTCTCTGTCCTGTCTGTCCTGTCTGTCCTCCTCTCTGTCCTGTCTGTCCTCCTCTCTGTCCTGTCTGTTCTCCTCTCTGTCCTGTCTGTCCTCCTCTCTGTCCTGTCTGTCCTCCTCTCTGTCCTGTCTGTCCTGTCTGTTCTCCTCTCTGTCCTGTCTGTCCTCCTCTCTGTCCTGTCTGTCCTCCTCTCTGTCCTGTCTGTTCTCCTCTCTGTCCTGTCTGTCCTCCTCTCTGTCCTGTCTGTCCTCTTCTCTGTCCTGTCTGTCCTCCTCTCTGTCCTGTCTGTCCTCCTCTCTGTCCTGTCTGTTCTTCTGTCCTCCTCTCTGTCCTGTCTGTCCTCCTCTCTGTCCTGTCTGTCCTCCTCTCTGTCCTGTCTGTCCTCCTCTCTGTCCTGTCTGTCCTCCTCTCTGTCCTGTCTGTTCTTCTGTTCTCCTCTCTGTCCTGTCTGTCCTCCTCTCTGTCCTGTCTGTCCTCCTCTCTGTCCTGTCTATTCTCCTCTCTGTCCTGTCTGTTCTCCTCTCTGTCCTGTCTGTCCTCCTCTCTGTCCTGTCTGTCCTCCTCTCTGTCCTGTCTGTTCTCCTCTCTGTTCTTCTGTCCTCCTCTCTGTCCTGTCTGTCCTCCTCTCTGTCCTCCTCTCTGTCCTGTCTGTCCTCCTCTCTGTCCTCTCTGTCCTGTCTGTCCTCCTGTCTGTCCTGTCTGTCCTCCTCTCTGTCCTGTCTGTCCTCCTCTCTGTCCTGTCTGTCCTCCTCTCTGTCCTGTCTGTTCTCCTCTCTGTCCTGTCTGTCCTCCTCTCTGTCCTGTCTGTTCTTCTGTCCTCCTCTCTGTCCTGTCTGTCCTCCTCTCTGTCCTGTCTGTCCTCCTCTCTGTCCTCCTCTCTGTCCTGTCTGTCCTCCTCTCTGTCCTGTCTGTCCTCCTCTCTGTCCTGTCTGTCCTCCTCTCTGTCCTGTCTGTTCTCCTCTCTGTCCTCCTCTCTGTCCTGTCTGTCCTCCTCTCTGTCCTGTCTGTCCTCCTCTCTGTCCTGTCTGTCCTGTCTGTCCTCCTCTCTGTCCTGTCTGTCCTCCTCTCTGTCCTGTCTGTCCTCCTCCCTGTTCCTCAGTCTGTCCTCCTCCCTGTTCCTCAGTCTGTCCTGCTCCATGTTCTCCTTTTGTTCTCTCTGTCCTCCTCTCTGTCCTGTCTGTCCTCCTCTCTGTCCTGTCTGTCCTCCTCCCTGTTCCTCAGTCTGTCCTCCTCCCTGTTCCTCAGTCTGTCCTGCTCCATGTTCTCCTTTTGTTCTCTCTGTCCTTCTCTCTGTCCTGTCTGTCCTCCTCTCTGTCCTGTCTGTCCTCCTCCCTGTTCCTCAGTCTGTCCTCCTCCCTGTTCCTCAGTCTGTCCTGCTCCATGTTCTCCTTTTGTTCTCTCTGTCCTTCTCTCTGTCATGCCCGTTCTCTCTTCTCTCTGTCATGCCCGTTCTCTCTTCTCTCTGTCATGCCCGTTCTCTCTTCTCTCTGTCATGCCCGTTCTCTCTTCTCTCTGTCATGCCCGTTCTCTCTTCTCTCTGTCATGCCCGTTCTCTCTTCTCTCTGTCATGCCCGTTCTCTCTTCTCTCTGTCATGCCCGTTCTCTCTTCTCTCTGTCATGCCCGTTCTCTCTTCTCTCTGTCATGCCCGTTCTCTCTTCTCTCTGTCATGCCCGTTCTCTCTTCTCTCTGTCATGCCCGTTCTCTCTTCTCTCTGTCATGCCCGTTCTCTCTTCTCTCTGTCATGCCCGTTCTCTCTTCTCTCTGTCATGCCCGTTCTCTCTTCTCTCTGTCATGCCCGTTCTCTCTTCTCTCTGTCATGCCCGTTCTCTCTTCTCTCTGTCATGCCCGTTCTCTCTTCTCTCTGTCATGCCCGTTCTCTCTTCTCTCTGTCATGCCCGTTCTCTCTTCTCTCTGTCATGCCCGTTCTCTCTTCTCTCTGTCATGCCCGTTCTCTCTTCTCTCTGTCATGCCCGTTCTCTCTTCTCTCTGTCATGCCCGTTCTCTCTTCTCTCTGTCATGCCCGTTCTCTCTTCTCTCTGTCATGCCCGTTCTCTCTTCTCTCTGTCATGCCCGTTCTCTCTTCTCTCTGTCATGCCCGTTCTCTCTTCTCTCTGTCATGCCCGTTCTCTCTTCTCTCTGTCATGCCCGTTCTCTCTTCTCTCTGTCATGCCCGTTCTCTCTTCTCTCTGTCATGCTCGTTCTCTCTTCTCTCTGTCATGCCCGTTCTCTCTTCTCTCTGTCATGCCCGTTCTCTCTTCTCTCTGTCATGCCCGTTCTCTCTTCTCTCTGTCATGCCCGTTCTCTCTTCTCTCTGTCATGCCCGTTCTCTCTGTCCTCCTCTCTGTCATGCCCGTTCTCTCTGTCCTCCTCTCTGTCATGCCCGTTCTCTCTGTCCTTCTCTCTGTCATGCCCGTTCTCTCTGTCCTTCTCTGTTGCTTGAAGATAATTTCGAATTAAAGTATGCAGTTACAGTATTATGAAATCAGGCTATGAAAAATTGTTGAAAGACGAGTAAAGCTATGCTAGCTATAGAGCATAGCCCTGTTGCACAGCCAGGCAGGTAGCTAGCTACTTTGCATCGGTGTAATTAATAGCTTTGATTACGGCCCTGTTACAATGGAGTAGAACGTTAATCAACCTTATTAATTAAACTTGTCATTCTCGTTTACAAGCTCAAAATATCTGGTGTGCAAAAGGCCTAGCCTGCTTGTGGCTGATGTTGCCCGTCTCCTCAACTCTAACTGCCGGCGACTCATCGGCCAATGTTGACGCAGGGTCTCGTCCTCAGGCCCAGCACTTGCAGCTACTTTGAAATACCCCGTTAACTTTGGGATTTTTGTCAGTAAATGTGTTTCCATTTCTAATTTATCTCTTTGTTTTTTTACGTTTAGTCGACCCACTTTCACTTTTCTTTGAGTTTCCATTGACACACACCAACACCATAGAACACACACCAACACCATAGAACACACACCAACACAACCCTGTACCAACACCATAGAACACACTCCAACACCATAGAATACACTCCAACACAACGCTGTACCAACACCATAGAACACACTCCAACACAACCCTGTACCAACACCATAGAACACACTCCAACACAACCCTGTACCAACACCATAGAACACACACCAACACAACCCTGTACCAACACCATAGAACACACACCAACACAACACCAACACCATAGAACACACACCAACACAACGCTGCACCAACACCATAGAACACACACCAACACCATAGAACACACACCAACACAACCCTGTACCAACACCATAGAACACACACCAACACAACCCTGTACCAACACCATAGAACACACACCAACACAACCCTGTACCAAACACCATAGAACACACACCAACACAACCCTGTACCAACACCATAGAACACACTCCAACACAACCCTGTACCAACACCATAGAACACACTATAGAACACACACCAACACCATAGAACACACACCAACACCATAGAACACACACCAACACCATAGAACACACACCAACACAACCCTGTACCAACTCCATAGAACACACACCAACACAACGCTACACCAACACCATAGAACACACACCAACACAACGCTACACCAACACCATAGAACACACACCAACACAACGCTGTACCAACACCATAGAACCCACACCAACACAACGCTACACCAACACCATAGAACACACACCAACACAACGCTACACCAACACCATAGAACACACACCAACACAACGCTGCACCAACACCATAGAACACACACCAACACAACGCTGTACCAACACCATAGAACACACTCCAACACAACGCTGTACCAACACCATAGAACACACACCAACACCATAGAACACACACCAACACCATAGAACACACACCAACACAACCCTGTACCAACACCATAGAACACACACCAACACCATAGAACACACACCAACACAACCCTGTACCAACACCATAGAACACACCATAGAACACACACCAACACAACCCTGTACCAACACCATAGAACACACTCCAACACAACGCTGTACCAACACCATAGAACACACCATAGAACACACTCCAACACAATGCTGTACCAACACCATAGAACACACCATAGAACACACTCCAACACAACGCTGTACCAACACCATAGAACACACCATAGAACACACTCCAACACAACGCTGTACCAACACCATAGAACACACCATAGAACACACACCAACACCATAGAACACACTCCAACACAACCCTGCACCAACACCATAGAACACACCATAGAACACACACCAACACAACCCTGTACCAACACCATAGAACACACACCAACACAACGCTGTACCAACACCATAGAACACACACCAACACCATAGAACACACACCAACACAACCCTGTACCAACACCATAGAACAGCTGAGGGTTTTGCCTGACCAGCTATCCTGTCTCCCTCTGTTCCAGACAAACACGAGACCAAGCTGAAGGGAGTCATCTATTTCCAGGCCATCGAGGAGGTCTATTACGACCACCTCCGCAGCGCCACCAAGGTACGTTCTGTCCCTGCGCCCCTCCGTGACAGTCAGACTACAATCCACCTCTCTCCACAGAACGGAAAGGAACCATCTCTTATTTTCACATTTGGCCATTAGAAGACTTGTTCTCATTCTTAGGCACATTTCTCATTCTTCACATTCTTTGCTTTTCTATGTTTGTTTTTTCGTTCTTTGTTTTCTCCTCTCTTTTGCTTTGGCCGACGGGGTTCACAGAAGGGATTTTTCAACCATCAACAATTTGACCAGTGTATGTATGACCCTCTCGCTGTCCGAGCACAGCCCCGCCCCCTTCTCCGCCATGTTGGTTTAAGCGGACCTGTGTGTTTAACAGACCCGAGTCTCAGGGCAGATTCATACTCTATGCTAGCGCGAGGTATGTGATGCTACGTGAGGTATGTTTGACGCGTCCTTGCGTAGTAGTTTTTTTTATTTTTTTAAGTAAACTGTACACCAGCGCTTGTGTGGAGCCCACGTTCACTGCTGCGTCAGCGTAGCTTGCGTAGAGTGTGAATCAGTTCCTCAGGCTCAACTGCATCTGGTTTTGGTACTTAAGGTGTGCTTGTTTTAGCTTAGCATGCTGACAAGGTGTGCAATGTTTGTTATTATATAACCTTGGTCCTACCGTACACAGAAAGTCAAATCAAGTGCCCTGCATGATTGACACAGCTCAGAACCCCACTCCTCTCTATCTGCCTGCCTGACTGTCAGATCTGTGTGTGTGTGTGTGTGTGTGTGTGTGTGTGAACATCTGTGTAGTACTTCCTGTTATGATTAGCTGACCTGGGACCGCTCTGTTATCTATCCCTTTCCAGCACATAGTTGGGCTCCTGCCTCCTCAGTTTCGGAGAGAGGTGTGTGTGTGTGTGTGTGTGTGTGTGTGTGTGTGTGTGTGTGTGCAGCACGCTGACTAATGGTGTGGCGTGGAACAACATGTGTCATTGCTGACACACACACACACACACACACACACACACACACACACACACACACACACACACAGCACGAGAGCCTGGGATGCTGCATGAGCTTTGGCACAGCTGAGGTGAATATGATACTGACCTACTCTCCCTCCCTCTCTCTCTCCCTCCCTCTCTCTCTCCCTCCATCACCCTCCCCCCCCCCCCCCCTCTTTCTCTCCCTCCCTCCCCATTCCAGAGCCCCAACCCTTCATTGACTTTCTGTGTGAAGACTCATGACAGGCTGTACTACATGGTTGCTCCTTCCCCCGAGGCCATGAGGATCTGGATGGATGTCATCGTCACCGGGGCGGAGGGATACACACAGTTCCTGAACTGAGAGGGGGGCGGAGGGATACACACAGTTCCTGAACTGAGAGGGGGGCGGAGGGATATGGTGGTGGAGCCGCCGCGTGGCTGTGGTGTGGTGATCACCCTGGTCACCACCAGACTGCTCTGTCAGGGACACATTTACAGATCTCTCTCTCATTCCCAGCATCGGGAAAAGCCTTTTTCTTTTCTATTGTTTTGTTACTTTTGATCATATATATTTTTAAACTCACCTCTTCACTTTACAATGTAGACATTTTCACCACCGAATTTTCTACTCTTGCCTTGTTTTGGATTGAAAAGGAGCCCTGGAGGACATCGCCACAGACACACACACAGACTGTAAATAAACCAAAACATAGTACTGTCAAAGCCTTTCTATATTGCCAAATAGAGATCTTGTTTTAGTTACAGACTCAAGGTTTTGAGACCTTATCGTAATATGTAGTTTTCTTTTTAATTTTTAAAAGTTTAATTTTTTTTACACACTATATTGTTGAATATTGCCAAATGACATGATGCCAATGTTTTCTGAATGATGGTCATTTCATGGAATGCTCCATAAAGATTGTGTTTTTCCAGAATCTATGTAAGACTATTTGTGATGGAGAGGTGTCATAATCTAAGAAATATATTTTAAGAGATCTTATTTGGGAGTCTTCTATTAACGTTACAGCTAACAGAGATCAGAGATTGGGACTACATTTATCAGTGTCCCCAGACAGCAGCTCAGGAGTCCATGTTTGTAGTTCTCATTAACCCAGACAGTCCACTGTTGAACTACATTTCACTGTGTCTGTCTAATACTGTCATCTTGCCAACAAAACTCTGTAAAGGTGCAAAACACACATGCACACACACAAACAGAAAAGCCCGATTCGTTTGCCAAGTCCTGCTAACTTGACCCTGAAGCAGCCATCCACCACTGCCAGCCTACACCATCAGCTAGAGGGCGCTAGAGAGGCCAGACAGATACCAGATGGAGAATATGACCCATCATACTGTGCCTTGATACGTGTCATACCTACTGCGTTCCGAATCGCCTACTACCCTACTATATAGTATGCCAAAACAGAATGTAGTATGTCCCAATACATAGTATGCCACATGCAGTATGGCAAAAATACCAGGATGTCCTACTACATCCGGTCGTATTTTGCAGTATGCAAGCCAGCAGGCTTTTCTGGCTATTCTGACCCACAATCCTGTGCGCAGCGGTAATGTGCGTCACATGTGCGAGTCGTGACAGCTGTAGACGAATGTCGTGTTATGGACAGCGACGGATGTGGGCAAATTTCAAGGCGCAATGTTATGACAAGGTAGTATGTCCCAATTGGATGCCTACTGCTTGCAAAGTACGTACTTTCTAAGGGCAGCTGTAGTAGGTACTGGTAGTAAGAAGTAGAAGTATGCGATTCGGAACGCAGCCCTAGTCTGGCTCTGGCATGCTGGACTAGCTACAATCTGAGTTTAGACCAGACCTTCCTCCACTAGCTACAATCTGAGTTTAGACCAGACCTTCCTCCACTAGCTACAATCTGAGTTTAGACCAGACCTTCCTCCACTAGCTACAATCTGAGTTTAGACCAGACCTTCCTCCACTAGCTACAATCTGAGTTTAGACCAGACCTTCCTCCACTAGCTACAATCTGAGTTTAGACCAGACCTTCCTCCACTAGCTACAATCTGAGTTTATTTGATAGTTAGGTTTTAGGTTTTTGGAACATGGTGTGGAAAGACTTGCATGAGGTATCAGTCTACAAAAAGAAAAACCCATCCGACCAGACTAGACCACACCCTCCAGGTTTAATAGTCTCTACTGGTGTCATTATGTTCTTGATCAGGATATTGTGAAGTATTGATCAGGCTGTGATCAATCGTGACGTTTCAGATGTGTTTTTGTAGATGAGTGAGACTACGCTGTGGTTCTGATCATGTGACCTGTGTGCTGGGTTGTGATCATGTGACCTGTGTGCTGGGTTGTGATCATGTGACCTGTGTGCTGGGTTCTGATCATGTGACCTGTGTGCTGGGTTCTGACCATGTGACCCTGCAGAGATGACCAGCCATGTCTTTTGTAATTCATGTGGACAATGCCTGAGCTCCTTGACGTCTGTCGGTATAGAAAGAAGACTAGGGATAAAAGAGCTTAATATATTCTCATTCTGACTGCTTCCCCCACATCTCCCTGAGTATCTTAAGTGGTCAGCATCCGCAAAAGGAATCAGATCACTGTTGGGATATTGTCCATGTTTTAAAGAAATAAGACTTTACTGTATAGATGAATGCCTGTACGAAAATATCATTTATTCACCATTGAAATAAGACGGTATTGTAAAAAAAAAAAAAAAAACGTCAAGTGTCATTGAAGACTAATTGATTTGAGCAAATACCAGGGGTGTATCAATGCACTGTGTTTGTTGATCCCGCTGAACACACAGTAGGTTAGTAAACTGTATTCTTACTAGCTCCCATTAGCCTCACACACACATGTTGATGGCCCCGTCTGGGAGTAATGCGGTACTTTAATGTATGGAGTTTGTCAGATCTAGTAAAATGTTACAGAACCACCGTCTTGTCATTGTCCTTCTTGAACACACTCCACCAAACACCCAAGTTCATTCAAAACATTTATTTCAGTCTCAAGTCATTTACATCCAGAAAGAGTCCTTTGGGAACTAAACACTGTTGGATATCACCCATCATAATTAACTGTCATAAAAGACCCATCATAATTAATACTGTTGTAAATTACCTATTAAATCATCGTTATTATAGTGAACAAGTAGCAACTATAACTTGACCAACTGCTGGATGTTGTACAGTGCAGCTGCACAAAAATAGCATCTAAACACGACTCCGTTTTACAGCAGTTCCAGTTGGTCAGTGAAAAGCATGTGAATACACACATGAAGGTAAAAATCACAGACATGTAGGGGCTCTTAAAAGACTGCACAAATGTAAAACTACACAGAAATTTAAGTAATTGTTTAATCTCTGCACCAATTAGCAGGAGGCCGTGGTCTCCAGTCACTTTAGAATTCGTTGAATTCGTCACCTGTGTAAACAACGGCAAACAAATGTTACACCTGTCTGACAGCTCTCCCAATAGACTGGGACAGTTCCCCTTAGTTGGATGTTCCAAGACTAGGGCTGCACAATTAATCGTGAATTAATCTAAATTGCGATTATGACCTCCGCGATTAACTTAAATAGCAAAAGGCCGCAATTAACGTGATTAATAATTTTGCTTTGAATTGTATGCTAGGACTACACGGACAAATCACAGGCACTTATGGCGTTCCCGCTGAGTGGTTACGAAAAAGATGTCGCTCAAGCCCAGCAGGTCATATGCAAACTGCAGAGCTAAAGCCATTACTTATTAATATATAGAAATATGAATCACCATCAATCTCAATTACCATTTTGAAGCAAATAATCGCAATTATCATCTTTGGTCATAATCGTGCAGAGGAAAATGGCCAGAGAAGACTGGAGATGTGGTTAAAGGAGGTGATGAGCTTACCCTCGGCACACGGGGAGCTGTATTCGGTGACGGCCTCCTCACCTGAGGAGAGACAGACACACAAACTCAGAACTCTCAAGTCGATCAAACCATGTTCCTCCATGGCATCTGTCTCCACTGTGCGTGACTGAGCGCGTGTGGTCATACTTGTCTGGTAGTAGTCGTAGACCTTGACCACGGCAGGTTTGAGGTTCCTTACTGAGACGTCCTGCTGGATGACCACCGTGTACGACTGGCTCTGCTTCTGCTTCAGCTGCAGGACCACACACAAATACACACACATTACAGACCGCAAATCCACCCAGCACTGTCAAATACCCTCACATGTGCCTTGAAACATTTGTGGATTACAAATCAACTGTGAACACTAAATATTTGTCTAACTTTACAGTAATTGTCAAACGTAAAGACCATAAAGATTTGTTTAACTTTACAACCAGAATGATTTTTCCATTGGGCAGTATAAAATTGGATTTGTCCAATTTTACAGCTGTAGAGATTTGTCCAACTTCACACCCACCCAGGACCACTGATTTGCCCAACTTTCCAATATAAAATATTTGTCCAACTTAACAGCATTGAAGATCTGTCCAACTTATAAATACAAACATTTGACCAACTTTACAAGTAAAATATTTGAGACGCACGCCGTCTAGGTAGATGATGACATGTCCGTCCTCCTGGTCAACACGTTTCACGTTGCGGTCTCCCTTCGCATGCGGGGACAGAACACAGTTAACAGTAGCATTACAGGCCGTGAGCGGCGTCATGCCAACTAAGTGTATTAGTATTTACTTCAGTACTGAGTGCTGTACTACTGCTGATGGAACTCACAGACTCCAGGGAATCCTTGACCAGGACGAAGCCAGAGAGCAGCTTGAAGTCGATAACCACCATGTTGGTCTCCTCGCGGCGGCCAGTGTACCTGAGACGTGCACACAGAGATACTGCAACAAACATCGCTTTCCCACAGTTGTTTTCCACCCTCCGGTTGCCCTTGGCAAGTTTAGTGTCAGTTTGTTTTTGGTGTCTTCAAAAGCCCTGGTGAACACATTCACCATCACATTCACCATCACATTCACCATCACATTCACCATGTGAGGACCAATACCTGACCACCACGGTAACCTTGAGGACAGGCTTGGCGTCGACCTTGAGGACAGGCTTGGTGTCGACCTTGAGGACAGGCTTGGTGTCGACCTTGAGGACAGGCTTGGTGTCGACCTTGAGGACAGGCTTGGTGTCGACCTTGAGGACAGGCTTGGTGTCGACCTTGAGGACAGGCTTGGTGTCGACCTTGAGGACAGGCTTGGTGTCGACCTTGAGGACAGGCTTGGTGTCGACCTTGAGGACAGGCTTGGTGTCGACCTTGAGGACAGGCTTGGTGTCGACCTTGAGGACAGGCTTGGTGTTGACCTTGAGGACAGGCTTGGTGTTGTTGCATTTCCCCACGACCCTGCTGGTCACGCTGAAGACGGAGAAGTCTGGAGGAGGCGGGATGTTGTAGCGCAGAGCCATCTGGATCCGCGCCGGAGGAGACGGCACGGAAAGACACAGGACAGACGTTAAGACACAGGACAGACGGAAAGACACAGGACAGACTGTCACCTGACACTGATCAAATCACAGGACGCGATCGACTATACTGATCCAAAACTCCTACTCCGTTGACGTGCGTTCATATCATATAGAGAGTGGGAGGTGTGAGGAGGCAGCGTTCTGACCTGTAGGAACACACAGCCTCGTCCCTCTGCCCTGATCCTGTACTCCCCGGGCACCTCCCCTAGTGGCCGCTCCTGGTACAGCAGGCGGTTGTGCTGGTCCACCTTGAACTCCTGCCTCATGCCGCCGGCAGAGCTCACCACCACCGTGCTGGCGCCCTCCGGGCTGTAGGTGGCAGCGCCATACTTCGCCAGGGCCTTCAGCGCCACCACGGTGTCCTGGTCACAGACCGAGGGGTCAGTATTGACAGTACGCCGGTTGCAGAGCCAAGTTAAGGTAGGGGTGTGTGTGTGGACCTACCTGCGTGGAGGAGAAGCCGCCGTAGGGGTTCTGTTGCTGGGCCAGCCAGCGGACGATACTGGATGAGTAGTCCAGCCCGAACCCGTCCATGGTCGGCCCAGAGAGCAACGCCAGCAGCACATATGACGTCATCTCCACCTCGATGGAGCCCAGGCGCTTCCCAAGGACCTCGGCTCTCTCCCAGTAGACACCCTGGTCTGCGGAGGGTCAGTCAGGGGTTCAAGTCTGCACAGAACAGACTGATCCATACTGTCTCTACCTGTATGCCCACACAAGGGCTTTGACAACACATGAGAAGCCATGTCGATGAGCTAGAACCCGAACAGCCAACCAGCCAGATGCAATTACCTGCGGTCTTCTTGGCCTTCTGGTGCAGGTATGAGATGAGCTTGCTCCGGACCTCCTGGTCCCCGGCCAGGGTGAAGGTGTAGAAGAGGAGGGCGATGGAGTAGTAGTTGCGATCGCCCGGCGTTCCGGCCAGCGCCGTCTTCCTCAGGCAGTCCAAACTCTGCTCCACCATTGGGTCCTGACAATACAGGGTGCGCTCAGACCGGCACAATGCCGCCAACGTGGGGATCGGCGGAGTACTACACTCACATTAACACGCTAGCACATTAACACGCTAGGCCAAACGCAGCACTGCATCGGTCATTATCATCGTGGCTAACACTGCTAGGATGGAGAGCAGGTCCAGGCTGTGGATCTGGCTGGTAGGAGACGATGGTTGGGACTCACGTTGACGGTGGTGTTGTCCCCGAGCTCCAGCAGACCGGCCGTGATGTAGGCCGTCAGGGTCACATGGTCACTCACGCCTCCCTGGAATGTCACAGGAGAAGAAACACGGTCGGACAATCGTACTGTACGACGACGGAGAATACGGTCAGCCAATCATCGTATGTTCACACACAATCAGGCAACTACTATCACACTGTGGGCTAGGCCTACACCTTGGCAGCAACTGGGGGTTTACCTGGTCATTTGACCACAGAAGTCTAAACCAAGGCCAGTATTGTGTAACAAAGCTTCGTAAAACTCGTGGATAACTCCGATCCAGAGCCTCCCTGTGGCAGACTCCTGCTGATTAAACAAACAACCCCTCCAGGAGGCAGAACGACAGACAGGCCTGGATTACACTACTGCGTTTCTCAGTGTTATCCCTGAAAGATACTTGTTTGCAGCTAGCAATCACACTACCCCGAGCAATCACACTTCCATAGCCAAAACGAAGCTCGATCAATACGGCCGGAGCTACGTTTTGACGCTCGAAATCTGGAGCCGTGTTCTAGTGTAATGGGCAGATCCGGAGGCTTTTGGAAACTAGAAAAACCGTATAGCAGCTTAATGCCTCTGCCCAACAATGCAAGTTGCAATTAACACTAACCCCAATTTAACCAACCTAACCTAACCCTAATGCTAGCTAGCTAACGCAAATTCTAATGCTGGTTAGAATTAGCGTTAGCTAGTTAGCATTAGCATTATTGTTAGCATTAGCTAGCTAGCATTAGCATTCAAAAGTGCCTTTTGTGATGTCATGGTGACCTTGACCTTTGCATACCAAAATCTAATCCAATTAATCTAATCAAGTCCAACTGGACATTTTGGCCAAATATGTACAAATTCTGTCGAGCCGTTCTTGAGATATCGTGTTCAGCAGGCCAAAAAGGGACAGTTCAAATTAATTCCAATATACCTGGGTTCATGGTTTACAACCATTCATCTCTTACAATGTAAATAAACAAACAAGGTGAACAGTAGTAATAGGCTATAATACTGTTCACAGCTGCACAGATTGAGATTAGCCTACAATAAAAGATTTAAGTAGCCTCTATTTTTGGATTAGAGATTTTAAAAACTAGCCTAGTCTAGAATGTTGTTTAAATGCAGCTGTCCAGCCATCCAACCAACACCGACATTCACCAATAAATACATTTCCATCTGTTTGTTACATGTCTGTGTGCATGAATGCATTTTAAAACTCACAACATTCTAGACTATGCTACTAGCCAAGAAAATACCCTTGATTGCTAATTGCTATAGCTCAAACTCGTAAATCGCCTGTTTGATATGCTCTTTAAATGGTACTGTGATGAGTTTTTGGAAACGTTAGTGAGATTTGAACAGATCTTTACGTGAAATTTCATGTGTAATCGCGGATCGTTTTCCCAGTTCGAAAACGACGCCATGGACATCTGCGCTGGTGTAATCCAGGCAGACAGGTCCTGCAGAGACCCCCCCCATGCCTCACCTTCATGGCGTTATGAAAGAGTTTCCCCACTGAGGCAAAGCAGCCATCCGGCTGCTGGTGTCTGGCCAACCAGGACTTGGCCTTGGTGATGTGGGCGGGGTCAACGTAGATGTAGGACCGCGCCCCTCCAAAAGCAATCATCACAAAGGCTGTAAGCCTGAGGACACATTAACAATTCATTTATGTCCACAGAGACGCACAACTCTGCATCAGGGACATTACACAACAGAAGGGCACTGCTTTTCTGACTTGGCACATTTGTAATTACCACTGAGAAACAGACTAAAAGTAGACTGGAGTACCTGGACATGGTGTGTGTGTGTGTGTGTGTGTGTGCGCTTTCCAGCAGACTGACCAGGTGTTGCCTGACTTGTCCCTCTTCCCAAAGGCGCTGTAGGAGCCGTCGTCATGCTTGTAGTTGAGTTCTCTCTGGTAGCCTGTAGGAACACCGCTGTAACTGGTCACTGCCATTACTGAACCCTGCTGTTACTGAACCTTGCCGTTACTGGATACTGTTACTGAACACTTGGTTATCAATTTGTATGCAGCAAAGTGCACATGTGGGCCAAATGTATGATCAGTTCAGAAGGTTAAAGAATCAGCCATCAGGATAATCACATCTGACTGTAGGTCAAATTATTATATAGTGCAAATTCTGAAGCGCTGAACACTGCCGTTACTAAACACTACTGTACACTGCTGTTACTGAACGCTCACCACTCTCCAGGAAGCGCGTGGCCTTGTCCCGGACCTCGGGGGTCAGCTGCCTGGTGCTCTGGAGGTACTCCAGGATGTAGATGTTGGGAGCGAACAGAACCATGTTCTGCTCTCCGCAGCCATAGGGCATGGCCAACAGGCTGTCCAGGTTCTTCATGGCTCGGCCCATCAGGTCCCCTGAGGAGATCACACGGGGCGGTCAGCAACGTGGTAATGAGGAGGACGAGGAGGGGCAGGATGAGGAGGTTCTTCTTACCCAGGACAGAGAGAGAGGCCTTGGCCGATCCCTCCACGAACACTTTCGGTAGCTGGAGAGAGATGTCCCTTTCTACTGGACCCTCTGGACACAGACAAGACAGAGGTCACCTCGGGATTAAGACCTGCCGTTTCACACATTCACTCAAGACAGATCTACAACCAGTCCAGTGTCAGAAGCGGAGATGAGGGGATCAGGGATGTACAGCATGAGCTGGACCCACCTGTAGGGCAGAGCAGGGCATTGTGGGTGACCGTCTCCTGGGTTCCCTCTGCCTGGGAGAGAGAAACGGAATAATGAGCCGGAGATCTCAGACATCAACATCCACCAAGAGGTCAGAATGAATTCATATCAAGTTAATTCACAGCGGGGGAGGGTCATTTATTGAATCCATGTTGTTGATACTGTGAGCCTCGACTCACCTCCACCAGCAGGGAGCGGACCACCGTGTCGATGCGGCCCACCTCCGGAACCGTCACCACCTCATTGCCGCAGAGATCCTTGGTCTGCAGAGCCTCCGCGCTCACCTTCACACTCACCTCCCCTACACACGCACACATTAACATGCCTAGTTACACACGTCAAAAATCTCTTGGTACACAGAGATGTCGGTATGCAAATCTTGCCTGACTGCATATACACCTCAACCTCCACCGTTTTCCCAGCATCAACCCTGGATCAACAGCTGCCCCCCCTACCCCCATATCTGCTCCCTTCTCTCCTCCCCCTCTCCATATCTGTCCCCTTCTCCTCCCCCCCCATATCTGCCCCCTTCTCTCCTCCCCCTCTCCATATCTGTCCCCTTCTCCTCCCCCTCTCCATCCCCTTCTCTCCTCCCCCTCTCCATATCTGCCCCCTTCCCTCCCCATATCTTCCCCCTTCTCTCCTCCCTCCATATCTGCCCCCCTCTCAATCTCTGTCCCATGTCACCCTTTCTGAAATCCTCTTGCCTTTCTACATTACACTAACACAACAAACTAACACTCTTCTCCAACACTTCCCCTCCCTCTCCCCTCACCCCCCTCTCTTCACTCCCCCTTTTCCCCCTCCTTCACTACCTCCTCCCCCCACCCGTCCCCCGTCAGGAGAGAGCTGCAGGTCCCCTAAGGGGGACGTTTCCCCGTATTTCGTCAGAGACGACCTGACTTGTCAGTCCCGTCAGCATGTCTCTGCAAAGCTGAGGCGCGGAGCTGACAGATGATTGGGCCCTCAGCCCCGGCCTCTACCTCGGCCCCAGCCTCTACTTCGGCCCTGCCTGAGAGCAGGCTGTGATTGGATGAGAGCTGAGCCGAGATGGGCTCACCCAGGGCGGCGGGGGTGATGATCCACTGGAAGGTTCGGCTCTCGTCGGCACACAGGCAGATCTGGTACTGGCAGCCCTCACACGGTCTGGCGCTGAACTGGGCCGAGTCAGACAGAGACACCTTCACCTGGGGACAGGGACAAGACTGTCTGCACAGGCGTGGAGGGACATGCAGATAATGATCCTAGATGAATACGGCTGGTTAAACGGTGACGATAATGATGGTGGATGGCAGAGTAGGAAAAGCCAAATGGCTGCATGTCAGAGGAAGGTCAGGTGGAAGGATACAGGGTCTCAACTCTAAACCACCACCCTCGCCCCCGTATCCCTCCGCCTCTGCTCCCCCCCCCCGGAGCCGGAGGCAGAACGGCTGCGTACGAGCGGCGCGCCCTACCATGATGCACTTGGGGAGGTAGTTGAAGACGGTGGCGCGGAGGGTGAAGACCTCGCCGCGGACAATGGAGTAGGGCAGGGTGAGGCTGAGGAAGAATGGCTGGAAGGCCGTGAGGCCGACGTTGGGGGCCAGACCCAGACCCACGGACGAGGTGCACCACGCCCCGGCGGCCCACTTGGTGATGGTGTCAGGAACGGTCCTCTCCAGGCTCACGGAGCCCGACTCTCTGCAGGAAGAAAAGGTGGAAGGTTGGGGTTGATCTGGAGGGTTAGTCTGAATAATCTGGAAAATGGCAGGTTAGTCTGGATGCTGGTAGGTCAGTCTGGATGCTGGTAGGTCAGTCTGGAAGATGGCAGGTTGGTCTGGTTAGTCTGGAAGAGGCATGTTAGTCTGGAAGCTGGCACTTTGGACATTTCACAAACATTTCCATCATGAACATGAAGACAGCGGTGGTTTACCCAACAGGCACCAGGTCCCAGATCCAGGTCTCGGGGAAGTATGTCCGGACGGTTTCCTTCTCACCTCCGTCCTTCCTGACGGGCTCCCGCATTCTCTCCGGCACGCCCCTGGCTGGGGAATCCATTAATAATACTCTAGAGAACATTCAGATTTCAACAGTCCTCTCAAAGGCAAACATCCCCTCTATATCCAATGGCTAAGTACTAGAGAGTCTACACCCAACCCACTATCCATGTTACTGTACAATACCGCCAGGTTAACAAGCTCATGAACTGAGAACAACATCTTCACCATATGCCATCATCACAGGGGCGTTACAGTCGAAAGGCTTCTTCACATCGGAGTTGGTCAGGATCTTAATTCCCACTTCCTGAAAGAGAAGCAGAAGCCATTGGCAGGAGCCAGATGAAAGAGATGATATACAATGCTGTGTACAGTACATGATCAGTCATTGGTCAAACACCAACACGGGAAATGGACTGCACTTGTATAGCGCCTTTTCACCTTAATGGACAAAGTGCTTTACAATGGCCTGATTCACCCATTCACAAATCAATGCCAGCAAGCTGCCATGCAAGGGGCTAGCCTGCTCATTGGGAGCAATTTGGGGTTCAGTGTCTTGCTCAAGGACACTTCGACATGTGGGCAGGACGAGCCGGGAATCGAACCGCCAACCCTGCGGTCATCAGACGATCCGCTCTACCACCTGAGCCACAACTGCCCCTTAATCATCATCATCATCATCATCATCCCCAGACGAGTGGGAAAACCCCCATCTCAGACAGAAGTAGTAGACAGCGTCTGTTCTCTTACTCTGAAGATGCTGTAGACGTCATTCTTCTCGTTGTTGGGCCCGAAATAGAAGGAGCGTCTCTTGCTTCTCTTGGGTGCCTGAATGGATAGTCTCGGATCTAGGGCAGGTCTCGTTACTAGGGCAGGTCTCGTTACTAGGGCAGGTCTCGTTACTAGGGCAGGTCTCGTTACTAGGGCAGGTCTCGTTACTAGGGCAGGTCTCGTTACTAGGGCAGGTCTCGTTACTAGGGCAGGTCTCGTTACTAGGGCAGGTCTCGTTACTAGGGCAGGTCTCGTTACTAGGGCAGGTCTTGGTTCTAGGGTTGGTCTTGGTTCTAGGGCAGGTCTTGGTTCTAGGGCAGGTCTTGTTACTAGGGTTGGTCGTGGTTCTAGGGCAGGTCTTGGTACTAGGGTTGGTCGTGGTTCTAGGGCAGGTCTTGTTACTAGGGCAGGTCTTGTTACTAGGGTTGGTCTTGTTACTAGGGTTGGTCTTGGTACTAGGGTTGGTCGTGGTTCTAGGGCAGGTCTTGGTTGTGGTGGTGGTTGTGGTGGTTCTGGCAGGCAGGGGTAAGGCTCACGGTCCTCTACATTGTAGGGGTAGCCTGACAGCCTCTCCACTGGCAGCTCCCCGAACACCTGCACACAGGACAAGCACCGGAACAGTTAGAGCATGCGTGGTCAGGTTTGTGCTCAGTGTGTAGTGGTCAGAGTGGTCATCATGTGGCGAGTGTGTGGTCAGAGTGTGGTCAGCATGTGGCGAGTGTGTGGTCAGAGTGTGGTGGTCAGAGTGTGGTCTATGTGGTCAAGAGCGTGGTCAGTATGTGGTCCGTGTGGTCAGTATGTGGTGGTCAGTATGGTGGTCAGTGTGGTGGTCAGTATGTGGTCAGTATGTAGTCCAAGTGTGGTCAGTATGTGGTGGTCAGTATGGTGGTCAGTATGTGGTCCGTGTGGTCAGTATGTGGTGGTCAGTATGGTGGTCAGTATGCTGGTCAGTATGTGGTGGTCAGTATGTGGTGGTCAGTATGGTGGTCAGTATGTGGTGGTCAGTATGTGGTGGTCAGTATGTGGTGGTCAGTGCGTACAGATTCGAGGCTGAGTTCTCGTTCGGCCTTCAGCAGCAGGACAGACTGGTCGATGGCTCTGAGGGAGCAGAGGGAGCCGGGCTGGGCCTGCAGACTCAGGAAGGTCTTCCCTCCAGGGAGCTCCTGTGGAGAGGAGAACCGCAGAGACACCTGCACACACAAAACACAGTCAGCACGTACTCAGTAGAACCAGAGATACCTACACAGTCAGCAGGTATTAAAGAGAACCAGAGATACCTACAGTCAGGTACTCAGGAGAACACCGTCCATGTACAGAACGAGTGTTTCAAAACAGTCAGCACATACTCAGTAGAACCAGAGATACCTACACAGTCAGCAGGTATTCAAGAGAACCAGAGATACCTACAGTCAGGTACTCAGGAGAACACCGTCTATGTACAGAACGAGTGTTTGTTGGCTGTGCGGTTCTGGAGAGGAGCCCACCTTGTTCTTGAGGCAGAGCTGGATGGGGAAGTCCATGCTGTCGGCCACAGCCTCTCCACCGGGCATGACGGTGAACACAACCACCTGGGCGTAGGGGGACAGGTCTGCCAGACTCCGCAGGGGAACAGACAGCTCTCCTCTGTTCACTAGGGGGGAGTGATGAGAGGGAGGGAGAATGTGGATTCCTAGTAGCCCAATGTCACTGCCTACCATAACCAGAGCCAGTCATGACATACAACTAGGGTAAAATATTATAACTACGGTAAAATATTATACTGCCCAAAATATATCCTATAATGACTAATCATTTTATTGTATAAACAAAACCATTTGCCAGGCCATACACCCATTTGCATGTTAGAGATGGTGGAAGGGTAGTAAGGTCATCAATAACTATTGTATATACAGAAAACCATTTGCTAGGTCATAAAAGCATTTGCATGTTAGAGATGGTGGAAGGGAAGGTCATCCTAGTGTGTTAGTGACATATCCCTGGCCGTACCTGTCCCCTGCTTTACTGCCACAGGCAGATGTCCGTGCTGCACCACACTGCCTCTGGACATCACCTGCAGGACACAGCACACCCCACGCCTTAGAACAGCTCCACATTCCACTGATATACCAGGTGGAGCTGTACCAGGTGTAGCTGTATCGGCTCTACAGAACAGGTACCTTGTTCTCTACCTAACGCTCAACTGTTACCTCCATCTATCCAGGCTGGTCAATTGCTGAAGACAAGTCATCCCCTTGGGGGATCAATAAAGCTGATCTCATATCTCACCAAGTAGAAAAAGTCCAGAGCCACCTGGCCCTTATTAAGCTCCTCCCCCTGAATGATGAAGACGGCGACTACAGTGGCGTCCGTCTCGCAGGAGAAGCTCTGGCCGGCCGGTCGGAGCTTCAGGAAGCTCTTGCTCTTGGAGTAGAAGAGCGTGGCGTGGTGATAGGCCGAGCGATAATCGGGCCGCCGCAGGCCGCGCACGTATGGAGGGTCGTCCTCCTTATCCAGGCCGGACTTCGCCTGGCGGAGAGAAAGAGGGGAGGGGAGGAGGAGAGGACCACTGTTAACGTCAATGAGAAAGAGGCTGGTTTGGTGGTTGACTAGATGAGTTTTCCGATGGTCATGTACAGTAAGGCGTCTGATGGCCAGCGGCCGTCACCGATAAGACCGTCACTGTATCAATACAACATGTACCGTCTGTCATCTCAATTGACGTCAACCCAAATTGACTGTGTAGACAAGGCTAATCGTTTTGCGTCAACCATTTTGATCTGTCGACTGTCGAGGCCTTGTACCCCAGCCATCTCGTCTTGTAATGAGCGTCGTTATGAATCATAAAGTCTTTATCAGGTCATACATTCTGAAACTGATAGTTTGTGCCATTTTGCTGCATGACAGTCTGTGCGTAGAGAATGATCCTGCTATGAGCTTAGCTAGGATAGCTCCATAGATAAGTATGAATAACTTTTTATCTGCTGCTCTGTTGGTTGTTTTGACCTACTAAGGTCGCTATGAATCTGTAGAAGAATGCTCATCATTTGGACTCCATCTCTGCCTGAGTGCACTGAGGGTTGCTGGTGTTTGCAAGGGTCTCAAGTCCTAGCCATTGTTGAAGGCATGTCTTTTAATGAACACAGATTGCTTCATTTTACCATTTGGCAAATAAATCCATTAGACTGCATTTAAAAGTACCCGATCTTTCCAATTATACCATCTTACGCTGAGTATTATTAACGTAGACACGTGTTTAGTTCCATTTAAGTTCCATTTTTAATTTGGTTTGTCTACTAGGCCGGAGTTATCGTTGATTAGGTTAGCTCCCTACAGTAGTACCTAAATAACTTATTAAAAAGGCCTTTGGTTTTCGCTCTGTGGAACCGAATTGTTCCAGTTGAGCAGCCGATTTAGGAACACTTCACACAGACCAAAGTGTGAACCATTATGTTTGCGTGTACAGTATACAAAGTTTGTGTTAGATGATATTAATTACTTAATCCCCTGCCGTAATCACCAGTATCGGGGAAGAACCCAGTCTAAAGCTTGGTGACCCAGACGGATTCCGTCAAGTTATCTGGAAACCACGGACTCAGATTAGATCATTGTTTCTGCGTTGTCTATGAGGTGAGCATCACTTTATGGTTCTTCCTACTGAAGTGTGAGGGACAGACAGGACGATACATACCGTTTACTGTAGACACATTGACAGAAGAGTTGTTTCCATCCCCCCCACCCCCCCCAGGACAAAACATGGACAGACAGTTCAGTGATAGCAGGACAAAAAATGTTCCAGAACTAAATATGCAGAACACACTGGTTAGGTTATGCGAGGAAGCTAATCTAGTGGTGATGGCAGATAAGCGCTCCTGCTAAGCTGCTCCGTGGCCATAGCCCGTTACTTGCCCACTAAACTGCGCTAAATGTGCAGCACACAAGGGGACTACCACAAAAAAAGGTCTGCTCAAACCATATCGTACCTAAATAACTTATTAAAAAGGCCTTTGTTGGTGATTCAAACAAAACACTTAACCTAGATCTGAGACATAGGGCAAATTGTTGGGTCACAATTCCACAAGAGCTTGACCTGTAGGAATACTCCGGATTTCCATCGGGAGGTGTCCAGGGAGAAGAGGACCATGCCCTTGCAGTCTGTGGTCAGGGTCCAGCTCTCAGAGGGCTCGGTCCTCAGGAACAGCTGGACCGGCTCGTTGGCAGCAGGGGAGGAGTCTGGACCGGTCACCTTGATCTGGAAACATAAGGATGACTAGCTAGCTACACAAAGGCTGTTGGTTCAATCCCCCGTGGGTTCATAAAGATCCTGAAAATGTTGGTAATCACTGAACACTTGGAAAGAAGCTGCTAAATGGCATAAATAGTTCACATTACATATATTGACACCACACCCATTACATATTGACACCACTCATTGTCAATAATGCAGCCCAACAGTGTTGTTTTCCCTGTGGTTGATGCTTGTGATTGGTCACCTTGCCCTGGTAGGCGATGCCTGGCTTGTACGCTGCTGGGACGTCCTCAAACGTGACCGTTCTGATGTCACTGGTGAAGGTGGCACTGCCACTTCCCTTCAGCACCACCCCTGGAGATAAAAGAGTACAGCCTAGAGGTCAGGGGTCAAGGAGGGTCAACACCATTAAAACAGTGTCTGCGTTCCGAATCACACACTTATACTTTCTACTACCAGTACGTACTATAGCTGCCCCTAAAAGTACTTGCAAAGTATGCATCTAATTGGGACATCCTACCCTGTCATAACATTGCATTGAAATGTGACTACATCCGTCGCTGTCCATAAAGTGACATTGGTCCACAGCTGGGATTCATCATAACGCCTCCGCTGTCACCGGCGCGACTCGCACGTGATCATTTCCACTGAGCACAGGATTATGGGCCAGAATAGCCAGAAGTGTGCTGGCTTGCATACTGCAAAATACGACCGGATGTAGTAGGATATCCTGGTATTTCGTCCATACTGGACGTGGCATACCATGTATTGGGACATACTACATACATTTTTGGCATAATATATATATTCAGTCGAGATCACTTGTCAAATTTGAACATTTATTATACATGCGGCATAATACATAGCATATTAATTTTGGCGGTGTGCTCTGTCCGGGGGGCCCCCTGCCTTCCACCGGCGTGGAAAGCGTGTTAGCAGGGGGAGGCAATCTAGGTGTTCCCCCCCTCTGGGCCGCTTGGCCCAGAAAAGGGGGAACGGCATCTAGCCCCCTGCCTCAATGACGATCAGAGTGGGCCGCGATCGGGAAGACACTCAGGAGGTAACTCAGCCCACTAAGACCGTCAAAGAGAGCCACAAGGGGACTGCTGTACATTATAGTCCCTGGCCTCCACGGGCCGACGCTTCGTGGGTTCCGAGGGGGATACAGCCTAGTGTCTCTGCCTCCATGGCGACCGGAGGGACCGCTGGACGGCCATTCAGAGACGTTTCGGCCCACGGTCACCACGGAGAGCCCCAGAGACCAGCTAGTGTCTACTCTGGCATCCACTAGCCGACGCTAGTGGAATACCTGACAAACTACCCCGGACAGAGAGCAACGATGACAACATGACATCGACATACGCAGGAGGAGGTGGGGCGAGCATGCAATGCACAACCAGCAGTAATGGCAAGCGCGAACAATGACATGTTTTGACAGCTTAAATACATGCGCTCTAGTGAGCTGACCAATGCTATGACAGCTACAGTCAGCTGGTGCTGGCGTCATGCGTGACTGATGAACCTCTGCTGACGCCCCCGGCCGTGACGTACGTGCCTCACCTGAATTTACGTTGGAGACTTCATGTATGGAAGTACGTGATTCAGAACACAGCCAGCCATTCATTTGGAATCCACCACACCCCTGCTGCCCTCTCTCCTAAAGCACCTGTCCAATACACCTCCCCACCCCTCACCTCCTACCTGTCCAATACTCCTCCCCTCACCCCTGTCCTCCTTCCTGTCCAATACTCCTCCCCTCACCCCTGTCCTCCTACCTTTCCAATACTCCTCCCCTCACCCCTGTCCTCCTACCTGTCCAATACTCCTCCCCTCACCCCTGTCCAATACTCCTCCCCTCACACCTGTCCAATACTCCTCCCCTCACCCCTGTCCTCCTACCTTTCCAATACTCCTCCCCTCACCCCTGTCCTCCTACCTGTCCAATACTCCTCCCCTCACCCCTGTCCAATACTCCTCCCCTCACCCCTGTCCAATACTCCTCCCCTCACACCTGTCCAATACTCCTCCCTTTACCCCTGTCCAATACTCCTCCCCTCACCCCTGTCCTCCTACCTGTCCAATACTCATCCCCTCCCCACCCCTCACACCTGTCCAATACTCCTCCCCTCCCATCTGTCCAATACTCCTCCCCTCCTACTGTACCTGTCCCGTACTCCTCCAGCTCCGTCTCCACCTGGAAGCTGTCCTCAAACCTGGAGTTGTCCAGAGCGAACTCCGTCACATCGAACACTTGTGTTGCGCAGCCCGTCTTGTCTGTCTGCAGGACGAACCAAACAGACCCCATCAGGGGCCGGACTCAACCTGGTCAGCCGGACTCCAGTGCACGCCCACCCAGAGCCAACCTTCAGGGACGATGGGTGGGTCCAGCCCAAGCCCAGTAGAACTCACCGTCATCTCATACTTCTTACACACTGACGTGGGCCCGTCCCGGAGCTCATCGGACCAGTTCCAGAACCAGTACTTCTTGCTCCTGCACACCGTGGCCTTCACAGAGCCCAGCACGGGCTTCCCATACGTGTACCTAAACACACACAATCAAACAAGCCTCCTCGAGTAGCCTTACCAGACCTGGGTCCAAATATTAGTTGAAATCCTTTCAATTACTTTAGTGTTTACATGAGTCTGCCTGGGGGGGTCAGGTGGGCGGGGTTTGTACTTTGGGGAACAGCCCATTGGTTACATTGTGGCAGGAAAGAACCTCCTACTAATACTACTACTACTAATAATCAAATACTATTACGACACCTCACCAGTAGAACCAACTCATCAGTAGAACTGAACACGAGAACTAACTCCTTTGTCAGTAGGACTAACTCGTCGTCAGTAGAACGCTCTTCAACATCACAACCAACTACTAGTCAGTAGAACTTACTTTCCACAGACCCTCAGCGTAGCCTGCGTGTCCAGGATGGTTATGACACTGGGCAGATGCACCTTCACCTCGTACTTGGGCAGAACTGCATTTGACAAGTGTTTGACAGTTAATTTGCAAATAGTAATTGAAACTGATTACTAAACTGATTAGATATAATGATAACGTATATAGCAAGAGAGGTCTGATAGAAATAACAATAATGTATATAGCAAGGGAGACCTGATCGATACAGTATAATAATGTATATAGCATGACTGGCAGCCATCCTCACCGTACTCCTTGATCTCAAAAGTGTGTTCGTTCCGCTGGCCCTTCTCATTCCAGGCGGTGATGACGTAACGACCTTGAGCGGCCTCCGGGGTGGTGGGGTGGGCCAGGTCCAAGACGCCGCTAACCGTTGATCGGTTCAGCCACTGAGCGATGCGGTTGGAGTTGGGGTCCTGTGCACCAATCAGAAGCGGAGAGAGAGTGTTTGGAGAACGGTTCGATTTTCGAGGTACAGCAGTAGGAACAAATTAAACTGCAGGACATTTGTGACGATGGGTCTGGAGGACAGCGGGACACTGTTCTTCCCCTTCATAGTTATGAGACAACCGCTTTAATAGGAGTTTGTACTTTGATATGAGCCAATCTCACCTCAAGCTCCACTGTTTGGTACTGGAAAACAGAGCGAGAGAGAGAGAGGAGTTAGACGCTGCCAGAGAACAATTACCCCACCCTCCTCCAAGCTATAGTAGCACAGTAACATCAACTGTGAACAGAGTAACACATTCTTGAAAGGATCACTGGTAACAGGAAGCAGCTCACCATCTGATTATACGGCACAAAACTGGAATCCAGCGAGACGATACGGAATTGGACTGGAGAGGGTCAGAAAACACAGCGCGTGGAGCACCATGTCAATATACATGGACCCAAGGCCCTCAGAAAGCTAAAGGCAGAACCATCAGTCAGGTATTCTATAGTCTCACATACTATGGCCAGACCTCTCCCCACACTTTGTTTACGCTGTGTCAGCGCTGGAGAAAGTTATTCTAAGTAAAATTACCATTCGGTTATAGGGGGGGGGGGGGGGGGGTACTCTTTAAACCAATCAAATTCAAATAAGCTTATTGGCATGACCGATGAAAAACCTACAGTATGTTGCCATAGTACAGAAAATTATTAACATGGACATAGTAAGATCAATCACAACAGTCTTCGGCGGAGCGGTTGCTAGGTTATTGCAGTTCTGCCCTGGAATGTTGTCATTTCACGACATGAAACTCATAGTATGGACTGACGGGACTACCACATGAATCAGGCACCACAGATGGGAGTATTAGCCATTAGTATTACCAATCATAAACGAATGACCAGGCTTATTTCCACAACCTACATCCGTCCAGTCAGACTAGGTGTTCTACTACAGAGGAACCGGAGTGTTTATCCATACAAAGACAGAAGATAATGCATACAAATATTCAGAAGCATCGGGAGGGACAACTAGCGGGCGGTGGGGGGGCATCTCTCACCCTTCTGGCCGGGTTTGTAGATGGGTTTGTCTGTCTGGATGAGGTTGATGAAGGTGGATGGCCGGATGAGGATCTTGGCCCCCTTTCTCATGGAGTCCTTCTCCCCACTCACTGTGACCTGGATGGTGGCCACCGTGTCCCTTACCACCGCCGGCACCTGAAACACACACACACTTTAGATGTAGATTTTAGTGTCTCTGTAATAATAGGTGTCCAGGTGTGCTGGCACAGAGCAATGAACCAACTGAACAAAACCCCTACACAGCCAGGGTCTGTCTGCATGTCTGTCTGTCTGCACATGCGTCTCCTCATCCCCTCAACATGAAACCAGCTCCAAAATAAGTCTTCAATAGAGGCCCTCATTCACACCAAAACATACCTGTGGCAGGGTATGCGTTTTCACTCGCTAATACTGCCTCTGTTATGCAATCCTGAGGGTCAGAGGGTGGAGGGATCGCCTCCAGGTAAAAGAGGTCTTTGTTTTGATGCGGACAGAATAACCAGTAGACAAATGACCAGTATAGACTAGCATAGAATGTGACCACTGTGTCGTGTCCTCAATACAACTGACGCGATGTTCAACCAAGACCAATATGAAGCGAGGCACAGTGTTGTGTAATAAAAGCCGGAGGGGGGTGTATATGGTAACGTTGCAACGAATGGGGACCTCCTCTCCTCTCCCATCTCCCCAGCAAATAAAGTTTTTGCAAACAGTGAATCCTCTAGTTTGTTCTACTGTCTCTCTGCTCAGTCAGGTGGGTCAGCGGGGGGGGACGAACCTGGAAGGAAAGGCAGCGGTAGTAGTCCTGGGCGATTTGCTTCTTCTCCAGCAGGACGGAGGCGCTGCCCCGCTCGGGTTGTAGCTCTACCCGCAGGGAGAGGGGCTCGGTGGGGCCGTGGACCTGGGCGCACAGGGTCTCCCTGCTACCACCCACCACCTGGGAGCTCACAGTCACCAGGTAGATACTGCAGGGAGGAGAGAAAGGAAGGAAAAGAGGGGGGAGAAGAGGAGAGGGTGAGAGAAGAGACATTTAGAGGTTGTAGTGTCATGGATTGCACAGCAGGAGGAACAGCGTCATGTGGCCAGCCAGATAAAGGCTGCTGCCAGCTAGGCAGAATGAGAGTTTTGGGCCGATGTTTGGAATAGTCGTGCTGTTTGGAATAGTCGTGCTGTTTGGAATAGTCGTGCTGTTCCATCTTTGGAACGTTCAGACCTGTTCTCATTCTACCTTCTGATGCCGGCTGAACTTACAGAGGACACCGGAGGTGATGGGGAGTTCATGAATGCCATTAATATAAAATCAATACCACACACACGCACACGCACGCAAAGAGAGAGGGAGAGAAAAAGAAAGAGAGAGTATGAGAATGTAGTTCCAGTTTGTCATCTTCAATAAACACACCTCAGCAAACCGAGTTGAGTGGGCACGCGTGCACAATGGAGAAACAGAAGGAAGAAGTTTGTATGGTGTTTTCACCACCAAAACGACATGTCTTTCTAAAAGTTTGGTAGCCTAGTAGGCCAAGCCTTCTTACGTTTCATTGAAGTTGCGCGATGTCGCAGTTTGCAAAAGTGCCGATGCAATCACCAGAATAACGCAGAGCGCTTTGGGAGCAAGTGCCATCGCTGCTGTCCAGCGTCTGGGTCTGTCAGAGTCTGAGCGTGCAGAATGATCTCCCGACATCCTCGCACCTGTGTAGACTCACAGCTGAAAACGTTCACAATTTATACCCAAGTACCCCCCCCCTGAGCCCTTAATTGGCCTGAGCACTTAATTGACGTCAGCTGGAAGGGCCAGAGGGTGCAGGGCCGTGAATTAAATGGGACAGCACTCCCAGTTTCGCTCAATGCCCCTCCCACTTCGTTTTCATTGGCTGCCGCGTTCCTCCGACGCAGAGGCTGCTCTGACGCTCCTTCAGCTCTGCAAATTGACCGATTGACGTCTGTTTTAATTTAATAATAATTAAAAAAATAGGTTGGGTGGGATATGTTTGCAGCATGTGGATTTCAAGATAAATGTTGTGTTATCTGCAAATGTCATCATTTATGTGTGATGCACTCAAGCACTGTGTCACATGAGATGCGGTGGGCTGTGGGTATTTTCTGCTCCTAAATCCGTGAAATTGCGGAATTTCGGTAAGTGCGTTACAGTGCGCAAAATGGCGGCGTGGCGCACTTGTGGACCTAGCAATTCCGTTTTGGAACTACCCTGAGCCCTTGTGGACTTAGCGGGAACGCGCATGTAAGGCCACAAGGCCGCGAGTGCTCTGCACTTTCGCCTAAGTGCGCGATTTGGGATTCAGTTAAACTCGCGGCCCGTGGGCCATTTGCGGCCCGCCACACCACTCCATCCGGCCCGCCACACCCCTCCATCCGGCCCGCCCCGCCACACCCCTCCATCCGGCCCGCCACACCACTCCATCCGGCCCGCCACACCCCTCCATCCGGCCCGCCACACCACTCCATCCGGCCCGCCACACCCCTCCATCCGGCCCGCCACACCACTCCATCCGGCCCGCCACACCCCTCCATCCGGCCCGCCACACCCCTCCATCCGGCCCGCGACATGTCAGAAATATCATGTAATCCGGCCCGCAAAATCATGTCTTGTAAACGGCGCCGGCAGGCAGGCCTACAATGAGACATTATTATTACTAACCCTACAATGAGACATTCAAGTCGCTCAAACGTGGGCCGAGATTCTGTTATTGTGCGCGAGGTGAACGATGCAGTCACAGATGCAATCAATCCATAGGTGATTTGACCCTCTGAGTCGGGGGGCAACATTTTGACGTGAGATAAAAAAACAGTTCTGCCGTCCCGTCTATTTACAAAGAATACCAGTTGTGAACAGTATGCTAATAAGAAATCCGTATGACAATTCAATATGCACAACGCATCAAACTTCATCTAGACACCACGAGCATGTCAATATGACTTTATGACCGAGCACTAGGCCATACCCAACATCACAACATCACACTGCAACTGCCTGCTGGTGCTAGCTTCCTCGCCGATAGTGATGTTGCTAGTGTTAGTGTTAGTGCTAGTGCTGGTGTTAGTGCTGGTGCTAGTGCTAGTGTTAGTGCTAGTGTTAGTGCTAGTGTTGGTGCTGGTGTTAGTGTTAGTGCTAGTGCTAGTGTTAGTGTTAGTGTTAGTGCTAGTGTTAGTGTTAGTGCTAGTGTTAGTGTTAGTGCTAGTGTAGTGTTAGTGTTAGTGCTAGTGTTAGTGTTAGTGTTAGTGCTAGTGTTAGTGTTAGTGTTAGTGTTAGTGATAGTGCTAGTGTTAGTGCTAGTGTTAGTGCTAGTGTTAGTGCTGGTGTTGGTGCTGGTGCTAGTGTTAGTGCTAGTATTAGTGCTAGTGTTAGTGTTAGTGTTAGTGCTAGTGTTAGTGCTAGTGTTAGTGCTAGTGTTAGTGCTAGTGTTAGTGTTAGTGCTAGTGTTAGTGCTAGTGTTAGTGTTAGTGTTAGTGTTAGTGTTAGTGCTAGTGCTAGTGTTAGTGTTAGTGTTAGTGTTAGTGCTAGTGTTAGTGCTAGTGTTAGTGTTAGTGCTAGTGTTAGTGCTAGTGCTAGTGCTAGTGCTAGTGTTAGTGTTAGTGTTAGTGTTAGTGCTAGTGCTAGTGTTAGTGCTAGTGTTAGTGTAAGTGCTAGTGCTAGTGCTAGTGTTAGTGTTAGTGCTAGTGTTAGTGTTAGTGCTAGTGTTAGTGCTAGTGTTAGTGTTAGTGTTAGTGTTAGTGTTAGTGTTAGTGCTAGTGTTAGTGCTAGTGTTAGTGTGCTAACTTCGATAGCCTCTGGAGCACTTCTGCATTCGATTGCACCTGCTGCGGTTTCATTTCGAGTGGTAGTTTCATTAGTATTGCCAGTTTATTTTATTTTTTATGAATAAGTGGTCAATTGTTTTTATAGCTCTTTTCTCCATTGTGAGCAGGTTGGCTAGTTGTAGCAAACCAGAAATAGTTGAAGTCGACGGACGTGTTGTGCCATTGGTGGATTATATATATATATATATATTTAAAGGTAGCCTAGTTTAAGTAATAAATACACTTTTAAAATGAATGATGACCTAACACAAACTGGTACAAACCACAATTATGTATTTAATAATTGTGTTAATTAGTAAAAAAAAATATATATATTTATTAATTAATATTTTTAAAGAATTTGAGCAGAGATGGGCTGGCCAATCAGGGGGGGCAATTGCCCCCCCTATAAAATCGCCCATGCATCCATCTATCCATCCATTCAGCCATCCATCTGTGTTAGTCCACTAGTGTTATTAAATGAGGAGATATAGATTATGACATCATAATGGGGGAAGCAATGGAATTTAGAATTTGGAGTTGGAATTTGGAACGGGGTTCAATTATGACCCCCAAGAACTTGTACTTGTTTGTGAATTTGAAAGTTAACATTCAGATTAATTTGGGCATTGCGCATGTGGAGAGCTTTGGAGAAAGACACAGTTATTGCAGTTTAGTTATTATAGTGAAATTATGTTCAGCAAGTTGCTACCCAAGTTTGGGTGCAACACAGTGCACCCGTTGGTGTGGACGGCCGGCGCGGTGTTAACGGCAGCTGGGGGCGTCTACATTTACCAGCGTTTCTGGGGATCCTCACCCTCATCTGAGGAAGGTGAGAAACAAACTAGCCTTCATATGCTAATGTGTTTTGTCACAAAACCAAATAACTACATAGCTCATATGGCTATTAAAAATAATGCAGAACCCTAGAATATCTAGAAGAGGCCTTTAGAATATGTTTGCTCTAAATTTGTATTAATTCATTCAGTAGACGTTGGTGGATCGCTCTTGGTTTATTGTTGTGGTCAGAGACCTATCAATTTACTATGACTGTTGCCATGGTAGCTAGTTGCCAAACATGATCGCTGACACTGTCAGCAAATAGAAATGCTTCTACCATCCTGACATAAAACTCAACCTTTCAGAGGGTATGTGGGTGGCATGGCTTCATGTGGCCGATCTACACGTAGGGCGAGTTCAGCCCAGACAAAACGGAGAAAAACGTTTATTGAAACAGAAATGATGGTGCATTACAACAATATGCTGTTTGGGTAACACAGAGAAAACATTTCTTTCAACCTGGAAAATCTTTTTTTTAAATAATGCTCATGAAAACCAATAAGAGGAGGAGCTTATATATTTGGGTTGTGGTCAAGGCCTTTAGCCAACTACTAAAAGGGTAAAGGCTAGTTCACATAAAGGCAAAGGCCGTTTAGGGTTAAGGTTACTGTAGGGTTAAGGTTAGGGGTGGTGGATTAGGTTTAGGGTTCGACCAGTCTCAGCGTTTATGGGAACTAGCCACTACCCCAAATGAAAGGTCAAAACCCGTGATGGATGTCATCAGCCAATGAAAAAACAGCTTGACACTGAAACAGAAAAACAGAAAATCTGAACAGATAGGATGCATTCCAAATCTGAACAGATAGGCTGCATTCCAAATCTGAACAGATAGGCTGCATTCCAAATCTGAACAGATAGGCTGCATTCCAAATCTGAACAGATAGGCTGCATTCCAAATTGCATACTTCCACATTTTACTACCAGTACGTACTACAGCTGCCCATAGAATGTACGCACTTTGCACGCAGTATGCAACCAATTGGGACTACTTTGTCATAACATTGTGCCATCAAATGATCACATCCGTCGCTGTCCATGATGCGACATTCGTCCACAGCTGGGATTCATAAAAACACCTCTGGCGCGACTCGCACATGTCACATAATTTCCTCTGAACACAGGATTGTGGGTGAAAAGACAGCCAAAAAGGTGTACTGGCTTGCATACTGCAAAATACAACCCAATGTACAGTAGTACAGTAGGACATCCTGATAGTTTTTCCATACTGCATGTTGGGACATACAGTACTACATCAAGTTCTGGCGTACTATATAGCATGGAAGTACATGATTTGGAACGCAGCCATAGATTTTCATGTGAACTCCAACTGCAGTAGTTGGTTGGTTTCTGGTTGGTTGAGTAACCAGCTAATTGTCTGTTCTCAAGACCTGAATCATCAGTCTCCAGATGATCTCCCCATCGCTCCTGACGCCCCAACAGCTGAACCATCCCAAGTAAAGTTTCACTTCTCATTGTTTCCCACAAGTCATTCATTAAACAAATGTAGACCTTATAAAGGCATCATTTGGACAGGCTCTGTGTCTTTTGGCAGGATGTTGGCGGGGAGACTGGCCAGCGCCTTCTTCTACCGTGGAAGTACAGCCCAATGCGCTGTGGCCCGGTCACCATCTACAGAGTGAGAGCCCAGTCACCTCAGTGACGAGACCCAGCAGCATAATGGGTACATTTATCAATGAACTGAAAACTCTCTAAAGCTCTTCTGAGGGTTTTTGTTTTGCTGTCTTTTTTTTAAGGAGGTCAATCAGGAGAGCGGCCGGCACCTCGCTAACAACACCTGCTGTGGTCCGGTTGTCCCATTCCAGGTCAATGTTACATCCTCTATTATATGTCAAGCATTAGCTCAAAGCTCTTTGATTGACATGAAATGGGGAAAAAAAACTTTCTTTCAAATACTTCAAAGTGTTCCTATTGCTGCGTAGCTGCTTTTGCAAATAGTTGTTTGAGAGAAACGGTAGTCTAAGGTGTGGGGATGATCTGAGAATGCTTAAACTAGAATACACACGTTTTTGAAAACATGAAATAGCAGCCGAATTTATGGTTGGTTGTTCACCTTGGAACACGTGATACAAGAGGGTGTGTGCTTTTGAGGGTGTGTTGGGTGGGTCAAACAGCATAAGTGAGACAACACCGAGTGCAAAACTACACAGGGTAATTGCTCAATGCTCGCTGCCCGAGCGCCTCCATGCATGTATGTGGACCACTGACACGTTTAAGCAACGGGTTTATTTCACGTTTAAAACCGTGCATATTCTACGTTGAAGCATGGCTAAAACAATGGGTCTATTCTTAGGTTTAAGCATGGGTAAAACATGAAACTGAGACGCTTCACACAAGTGCCTCTACTCGTCTATTACACGTTTAGCCATGATACCGGGTTGCATTAGCAAGTAGTTTACTAATCGCTTGTTCATGATCTATTACCTATTAATAAGGTGTAGTTTTAAATCATTAACCAATTATTAAAGAACATTTAACAAGTTAATAATAACTCATTAACTAACATTGTGTGAATGATCTAAGGGATATTTATTCTAGAGTGTTACTAAATAGAACAGTTTTAAATGATTATGGCAACGCTTGCTCATCCACACTAACCAGTTCATCGTCAGATGTGCAAATACAAATGTCAGAAATAAGTTAACAAACTACCATAACGTGATAAGTTACATTTGTTGAAGACCTGAAGACAGCCTATTAGGTCCCCACATTCACTGGCTAAACAAAGTATTGCGGCACATTGAAGACCTACGTTGAGCCTAGTCAATAAAGCTCATTTGCATTTCACTTCAGTGTGAGTGAGAATTGTGTGTCTCTGGTGTCATCACCCCTGCTGTGTGTGGAGTACCAGACACGCCCACCAGGTGGCACAGCGTGCAGCATCTGAGGGTCAGGTGACCCAGACCTGCCGTCAGTGCTCTGCCATTTCACAGCTTATTTGACAGAATAACTCTTGAAGCAGCTGACTGGGAGTCTGTACTACGGTTGGTGTGTGTGTATGTGTGTGTTTTGACTTTACGTTGTGGGGACACAATGTCCCCACAAGTATAGTTAAACAAGAAAAAAACGACGGTCCCCACACTTGGAAGGTCCCCACAAGTTTAACGCAGATTTTAGGGTCAAAAGTTACAATTCATGGACAGCACGAATTGACGGTCACATAGGCCAGCGGTCCCCAACCTTTTTTGCGGACCGATTTCATATTGAGTATATTTTTTCTGACCGGCTATCCGGTACTCAGTAGTATTCATTAGTGACTAACAAGCAAGTTATTATTTAAGGTAATTTACCGTTTTACTGGGATATAATTTAGTCGTTTTCATCTAGGCCTGCTTATTCCCAGTATGTCGCTTGCACACCGACATTTGCACCAGGCTATTTCCAGGCCTAATAGCCTACATCCATCCAAATGATTTAAATACTGTACATTAAGTTGCATGCACGGCCATTACATATTTGAATGACATCATAACCATCTTTATTGCGGGCCTAGTGGACCTAATTGGTATCCAGCTAGAAGATCATGGGTGGGCAGCTAGTGGCCCATCGAAGACCAATTCGGCGTCCCTCAGCGGGCTGCCAAGCGGTTCACTGGCGGCTCACTGGCGGCTCACTGGCGGTTCACTGGCGGTTCACTGGCGGCTCACTGGCGGCTCACTGGTGGCTCACTGGCGGCTCACTGGCGGCTCACTGGCATACCAAATACGTTGCTAGCGGTCCTTACCAGGCACGTTGGTGGTGTGCAGCTCTGCAACCACACCCACCCCACACTATGCGTTATGCTAATGCAGGTAATAAGGCCAATGCATATAGTAAAGGAGAACATATGAGTGAACTGGTTATTTTATTTAAGTAATAACAGAATAAAAAAAACAGCACTAGCAGCATATGAAAAGTAAAGCCTATATATGGGCTACACATACAAACAGGTAAAGGACATTTTCAGAAGCAGCATAGCTAACATTTTACTGTATACAGTAAGCAAAACAATTAAAAGCAGCATATTAGACAGACACAATATATAATAGTGTGTACATTATGGACAGTAGGCTATATGATACATTATGGAGATGGACACTGTTGTGGAATTTACACCCAAACACCTTAAACCTTTGTCCTCTCACTCCTTTTGTAATTCATCACCTCCCACAAATATTCACATAGCTGTGCTAACATACAAAATGGCTTCCAGAGAGGCCATCTGTCTACAACAGAATAACCATCCTTTGTCATCCTTTGTCCCCAATTGCCGCCTTTTTCTCATGTCACATGTCTGTACTCTTGGCCACGCCTGCCATTTCATATGACGTTCAATGGAGTAGCCAATCACATCCTGGAAGCACCTTACCTGTGGTTTTATTGCATATAAGGCACAGCAAAAGACAGAGCGGGCACTTCGCTGAATAAACCACTCTGTTGGGTTGTTCGGGAAGTCCTTGCGCTCGTATGTTTTCACAATAAACCAGACTTAACCTTTTGAGCGAATCTTGGTAAATCCTTTTTTACTAGATCAGTAATTTCCATTACAATTTGGCGACTCGGGACGGGATCGGCTGCTGTGAGTTTCGCCTGGAGTGAACAACGAAGGAAGCCAGACGTGCGGAGCAGTAGCGAGCTCTGGAAAATCTTCTCTCGTTGCGCCTATTGGCATTGGTTCGGAGAAGTCCGCCTCGGTTGGTTTCACTCGGCTAAACTCACGGTACGTTGAAAAACGAATCCTTTTATGCTTGGTATTTGCCTTGGTTTCGTTTCAGATTGTGTTGGTCTGGATTGTTGAAAACAGAAACCCCCGGGGTGGGTTTAGTAACTATCTAAGGAGTTGTGACTCAACAATAGATATGTGACAGCGGCTGGTGATTTGGTCCGCAACTCGGCAAACCCCGAAATGCGCTAGAGGGCAAAATAACTAAAAAAACGTTTTTTTTCGTTTTTTGTTTTTTGGTGTATTACCAAAGTTGAAGTTGTGAAGAACCTACTTACTATAACAGACAACAGTTTTAGGTTCACGAAATACGTTTAATTAGTCTGCAAACTAAGCTCGTTTTTAGCTGATTTCGAGCCAGGCTTGGGGGCGGGCAGATCGATTAGCATGATTTGTTTTCATTGGCTATTGCTTCCGGGTTCTCCGCCCCCCACCCTGCCCATAAGAACTGCACGTGGTGTTTGTTTACATTCAGTTCCACGTTTAACCATGGATGCTACTGCTTTTGCGAAAGCTCTGAACAAAGATCTGCTCAACGCCGCTCGACGATTCGACAATGGAGAACTTATGGATTCGTACCTAAAGGACTACATGGATGTTGACGATGGTACAAACTCGGAATGTGGTAGTGAAGAAGAGGACAATGCTTCTGATCTCGAGCTGGAAGTCGACGAAGATGGAGAAGAGGGGGATGGCATCCAGGACATGGAAAGAGTTTTACGAGCAATCGATATTGTTACCGTGAACATCGACTGTGAAACAGAAGAAATGGACAGGATCAAAAACTTTGATTGCAAGTGCCAAGTGAGACGAAAGGAGAATTCTGCTGTGGCTCCTACCTCTTGCCTTCGCAAAGTGAACCCTGAATTGGTTTACCGGTCGAGACTGAACATGGCAGCTAGAACTCCAGGAGAGCAGGACTCGTTCGTACACGCAGTTTTGTACGTGTTGAACTGTGATACAGAGCTGACTGTTTCAACAAAGCAAGTTGCTACCAAGCGAAAGTTGCGGCGAACGACGTACCAGATTCACACGACGGTTGTCTGCCGCCAAGCTTTCTGCTTTTCTATAGGGTAAGCTATCTTTATACTACCTGTGCTGTTTACATTTACGTTAGTCGTTTAGCAGTAGCTCATTTCTAAACAAGTGACTGAGTCTAGCTAGCATAACAAATCTAGCACTAACTAACAAAGGCTAGCTAGCTAACGTTAGCTAACATGCTAGTTAGCTGAGCTGTCCCTTCGTTCCTAAACTACCCAGCGAGGCAGCTAATATCTAGCTAGCTAACGTTAGCTAACATGCTAGTTAGCTGAGCTAGCCCCGTGTTCCTAAACTACCCAGCGAGGCAGCTAATATCTAGCTAGCTAACGTTAGCTAACATGCTAGTTAGCTGAGCTAGCCCCGTGTTCCTAAACTACCCAGCGAGGCAGCTAATATCTAGCTAGCTAACGTTAGCTAACATGCTAGTTAGCTGAGCTAGCCCCGTGTTCCTAAACTACCCAGCGAGGCAGCTAATATCTAGCTAGCTAACGTTAGCTAACATGCTAGTTAGCTGAGCTAGCCCCGTGTTCCTAAACTACCCAGCGAGGCAGCTAATATCTAGCTAGCTAGGTAGCTATTACAGAGAGAAACAGAATGAGAGAGCATGAGAGGTATGTTAGTCTGACACCTTGTTTTTTGTTTTGGTTACAGCATGAGCAAGAACAAGCTCCAGGCCATAGCCCAAGACTACCAGGAGAATGGTGGACAAGTGCGAGAAAGGAAGAAGGGTCCACGTACAAACCGCTACTTCCTTAAGAAAGAGGACATCGAACGAGTTGTGACGTTCATCGGCAACTACGCTGAAGACCATGCCATTGTCTTGCCTGGCAGACACCCTGGTCACAGGGATTTAACTGCAAAGTTGCTGCCATCCAATGTCTCCAAAGCTACAGTGTGGCGGCTCTACAAAGATGCTGTGGAAAAGCTTGGTATGTAAAAGTTGGATACATACATACTTTGACATCCTATGGTTAAAAACATACATATTTAATTCAATAATATCATACAAATAAAATATTATTTATTTTCAGAACACCGTGTTGTGGCTCTGGACACCTTCAGACGGCTGTGGAAGTCATTGCTCCCTCACATAGCAAGCACCAAACCCCGGACAGATCTCTGCTGGCTGTGTCAGAGCAACAACTATCAAGTTTACCGAAGTGCCAACCTGCCTGACAACGTGAAATCAGCCAAGCTGAAGAAGCAGGAGCAGCATCTCAACCTTGTTCTACAGGAGCGGTCACTCTACAATGACATGAAAGCTGCATGTGCCAAGACCTGTGAGGATTTGCAGCTCTCCCTTGGCCCCTCCACACCAGGCAGCAAGAAGATCACTATGCACTACAGCTTTGATTTTGCACAACAGGTGAGAATACGTTCATCCTATGATGAGTGTGTTGTGATGTGATGTGGTATGGTTAGGGTTACATGTGTGTTTTTGATTTTCAATGCATCTCATCTTTTCCTTCCTATTTTTTCCTTTGTCTCTTAGGTTCACTTCCCTTCTGACCCTTTTCAGCCAGGACCCATGTACTTCTTGACTCCTCGTAAGTGTGGCATTTTTGGTGTCTGCTGTGAGGGAATACCGAAGCAAGTGAACTACCTGATCGACGAAGGGATGGCCTCAAGCAAGGGCAGCAATGCAGTCATCAACTACGTGCATCATTTCTTCAACAACTATGGAGTTGGAGAAACACATGTGGACCTTCATTGCGACAACTGCCGTGGACAAAACAAGAACAATTTTGTGCTGTGGTACTGTGCTTGGCGGACCATGCACAAGCTTCACCTGCAGCTGGACGTCCACTTCCTGATTGCAGGCCACACCAAGTTTGGCCCTGACTGGTGCTTCGGCCTGGTCAAGCAGAGCTTCAGGAAGACCAGAGTGGACACTCTGTCTGCCATTGCTGGAGTCGTCAGGGACAGCTCTCCTGTGAAGCACGTCAACATCCCCCAGCTTGTTGGACGTGAAGACGGCACCGTGCTTGTTGAATGCTACAACTGGCAAGAGCATCTGAAACCCTACTTCCGGGCACTCCCACAGATTTCGAGTTACCAGCACTTCAGGTAATTATCATGCATTAGCTAGTCTATTTAATCAACACTTTCTGGTACTATTTTATGTATATGGAGTGCCAGTACTGTGGGCAATAGTTTAATGTACTTTCTTCCTTCTATTCTATTGCAGTTTTGATGCAGAGAGACCTGGCATGGTTGTGGCCAGAGAACACCGTGATGCACCAGCAGTTGAGTTTCAGCTGCTGCGCAAGCCTGATGTCCTGCCCCCCAGAGAAGGTCTTCCTGTGCAAGCCCCACCCGGACTGGACATGGCCAGACAGACATATCTCTTTAACAAGATCAGAGAGTTCTGTTCTGATGAGGGACGAGACATCACATGTCCCCCGCCAAACTCCACAGCAGCTCAGAACAAGACTGTCCGCTTGTAGATTCACTGCAGATCATCAGGATGGACAGCACTGCAGGAGAAAGGCCACAGCCTTTTCCTGTTTGTATACTGAAGCATTGCGTGTTCTCTTGCACAGACTTGCGCACACTTGCACAGACTGCATTGTTCGAATATTGAATACTGAGCCGAGTACTGTTATTACCTTGAGTATTGAGCTGGGGACTGTTATTACTTTGTTGTACACTTGATCACAATGAACACTATGCACCTTGTTATTACTTTGCTGTGCACTTGATCACAATGAACACTATGCACCTTGTTATTACTTTGTTGTGCACTTGATCACATTGAACACTATGCACCTTATTACTTTGTTGTGCACTTGATCACAATGAACACTATGCACCTCGTCTATACAACTGACTGTACACTTTAACACTTAGACTGTTGCCTTTTTTTGTACACTTTACTACTTATGCTTGTAATGTATATCATGTATTTGACAATAAAGAATGTTAAATTTGAACTTCATCTTATATTGTTCTTAACTGCATTCACAACACAAGATTAATACTGACTCAAAGAGTGTGGGGTAATCAGTGAGAGAGCACCCCACTCTCAGGTAATACCCCAAGTTGACAGCCACTCTGACAGATAATGACAGATCGTCCAGTGGGGGAGTGGCTGGGGGTGCGGTTACCAGGCTATTGTTCACGCCCATTACCTGGCAGTCAGAGGTGTGAAATGTTGGAGAACTTTGGAGGGCGATTTCTCAGCTAAGTTGATTTGGCAGTACTAGCATTCAAATAAGCATATCTTCTTCAAATATGTTCAGATTTCAATGTATGAGACCTCATTTGAAAGCTTACAATCTGCACTTTCATAATCTGTAAAAAACTGAAAAATGAAAATGCCTAGTTGAGGACCAAATCACCAGCGGCGGTCACATATATTATATTGTTCTTTGACTTCGTCCTTGTTTCGTTACTAGGGTATATGCCTTTCAGAAGAAGTGTGAGTTTGGTCTCGTGATTTGTTCCCCTGCAGTTGATGTACAGTTAAGGTTGTTTATCGGTTGCAGCTTAGAACGGTTTTTAGTTAAAACGCCAAAGTTGGCACAGAACGGGCTTCCCTTTGGCCGGTCGCGGGTGGAATTAAAACCGCAAAGCCGTTGTATGTTTTCTCAACGAAGGTAGCTACGGGGAGTGGCTTGGTAGTGTCCGGTCCGCGGTTCTTGGAGAAACGTTTGTCCCTTTTATCCCGGGTGGTTGGGTAGCTTCCAACCAAGAGGGCTGCGGGTCAGCCGAGTGTTGTAACGTGGGCCTGTGTTCGTCCTGTGTTCGTCCCCTTTGTTCGTCTTTTGTGTTCTGTGTCCCTGCACGGGGCGTGTTCGGTTTGTTGTTTACTGTTTGAGCTTCGGCTCTTGCCTTGTATTGTTTATTAAGAGCGCCTATTATCCAGGTAAGTGTTGTAAGTATTTTGTACACTGTTTAGACTGTTAAATTCGTAACTGCTAGATTTCCAGTAGGCTAGCTGGTTGTCTGGGAGACAAAAGGAAACAACAACTTCTACTCCGCTCTCCCGGTGATCCGCCATCGAGCCAGAGAACAAAGGACCAGTGGACTGGGTGAGTTACTGAGCGGTTTAATGTGTCTTTGTTTCTTTCGAAATTGTATTCTTTCCCGCCGTGAGTTAAATATAAGGTTTCCTTTCATTGCTGTTTTGGGGTTTTAGGCTGCGTCGTGTTTATTAGGGATTTGTTTCAGTATAGCTTTTATTAAACTGAATTTCCCCGCGCACGCCCACATACAACATCCGGGTCTTACATGCAACATTTTGGGAGCACCACTAGGTGTCCCTGTAACACCGGCTACTAACATATGCCTATATGTAACAGGATTCTACTGCTAACTTGCAATTTGTCTAGCCCTGATGAGATTGTTGCGCTGAAGCATTATTCTGCGAGCGTTTGTTGGCAGATTTCGTTATGCGCTAAAGCATTTTCGATTTCTTACATCCCCATCTGACACTTAGTGTTAATTTTTTTAGCTAAGATTCGGGCTCAGCTAGAGGTGTTTGAGATGTCTAGGTTAAGGGAAAAGCCTGTTAATTCTATAGACTGGTCTGCTTTTAAGATTTGGGAGAGAGTAGCACAAGAGGGTTTTTTTTTTAGATCAGGAAGGAAAGATAAGGAGGTTCAGCAGACTGTCTCTCCGCCATTTCCCCAGCAGAATAACTGATTTAAAATTAGATTTTTCCCCCTCGACTCGTTGCCCCGTGCTCACACCCAACCAGGCTGTTGCTGTTCCCCCTTTTCATGCTCCCGCCATTAGCCACGCCCCTTCTCTCTCCCCTCTACAATACGAGTTAAGCGCGCCCCTTTCTACGAGGTATTCGTCCGAACAAGAACAGGTCAGGAAGGAAGAGCCTCCGATTTGGGGTCGAGCGCCACCTGCTGGAGTTCCCTTGAACAACCCACAAGGGAGATTTTAACTAGCCAAGATAGAGCCATATTTTTTTAAGGTAAATAAACAGGAGAAGACAGATGTAGCTGAGGACTAGGGAGGGGGAGTGGGCACCCCTGGACCTAGTCCTCAACAGACGGGGGCGGGACCGCAAGGTCCCAAAAGGGCACGTTAAATTTACATATAGTGCTGGGGAGACGACTGAAGGGTCCCGTGTCTGAGGAAGTATGAATTAACATACTGCTCTGGTACCGTCTAGTCAGCACTGTGTCGCCGTTAAGGGGTTGGCACTGTGTGGTACGTGGACGACAGTCCACACCTAAGCAGAGGGGCGTAAGAGACGACCTCTGTGAATAGGCAAGGCTGGTGAAAACGGTCAAAGTTCTAATATCCATAGCACAAGTGGAATTAGGATCAGACCGTCGGTTCTGAGCTGGGTGACTAACAATCACTACGGTGTCCGGGATCGCTATCGACTGGGTCACCGGCCGGTCGGGTCGCATAGGGCAGTAAGACCACAAGATGGCCGCCGCGCTCGGCTCAATGTACAGTCAGGCCACTACAAGCCAAAAGCGAATGCGTTAGTAGGCGAGTAGTGCTTCTGTGATCGGTGGGCTTTGAAAAGAAGACACCGGGAAGCAGAAGGCTGAGCTCTCATTCCAGGGGAGCCTGGCTTGAGGCCTCAGACGGAACGGGGTCTAGCCCGGGATTGCGCCCTGGATGGGAGGTCCGAAAGACTTAAGCGGATCTTTTAGGTATTGGTGCGAACTCAAAAGTCTGACAGGGTTTTGAATAGGTGTTTGAGTTTAGGTTATGGTTTTCGCTTTGATTCAGGAGTTTATGTTTCAATAGTCAATGAATGGCCATAAGCTGTTCGTTTATGCATTCTACTGTATGAATTTCATTCACATAATGATGATGTGTTTGTGAGGAGTTGGCTTTAGGCTTTCCCCTCTGCTATTGACCCCAGTCTGTGTTGAGTGTTATCTTTCAGGTGCTATGGACCCTGGGCGGCAGGTCTTTGAGGAGCCTGGATCGTGCCTTCCTGGGGACTGCGACACCGGGGGGGTTGATGTCTGAAGATTGCTCCAGCATGGAAAGAGGATATGAGACAGCGCTGAGGGCTGTTCTCTTTCGATGAGGCTATGTGCTAGTAACCTCTGGCCCCGATTTGCTTTGTTGCTGTGTGATGATTTGGTTATTTGTATGTGTTTAATGTTTTTGTTAAATATCTCATGTTTATAGTTTGAGGCACATTCATCGGGGCTGAGTGTTTTTCTGAGTGTTTTACAGACAACTGTCGTTCCGGGAGTGATGGGTGAGTGCCGAACCAGGAGACGACACAGGACCGGAGGTGGAGATGGAGGTTACCGGCCTGTTTCTCTACAGATGGGCGACCTGTGGTTCGTGGGATGCAGGGCCAACGCCATGTCACCGACTCACCGTGAGCGACAGATAAGTATGACATAGGGAAGAGACCATTTTGTCCGAAGCGGTGCCCAAATACTCTGTCCTCAAATGCAGAAGAGGGAAGTTTTAGATATACAATTTTAGCTATACAAATGAAGCTTTGATGGATTTTTTGATTAATTGATAATTGATGTTTTCTTAATTGTAAATGAAGCCAGTTCATTTTAGTGTCATTTTATTTGAGTGATGCAATTTTTTTCCCCCATCTCTGTTTTATCCTGACTTCAGGACATTTGTTTCTACCCTTAGGGGGAGTTATTTTGTTGAGACGAGAATGTGTTTATTTTATTTTATTTCATAAAATCGGGAGAGAAATTCTAGAGCCAAATCCAATTGCCTTGATCATGACTGGGGACTGGGCGTGTTAAAGTCATTCTTACACTGCCCCTGATGTCACTGTAGGCTACTGCAGAGCCTAGATCCAAGATTACAAAAGCTAGATTCCCCACTGACAAACTACATAGACTGACGAGCCGACTGGCTCTAATGACACTTGAACAGACACCCTGTTTAAGTTTTCCTGACTGAATAACACAATAACACGGGCCGGCCCTACGTGGAGCAGTACCGTGTGGACCGGGCTCAGTTCAAGAGCCTGTACGTGCTGCTGGCGCCCTGGCTGTGTGGTGTCCACACGGACACCGTGTCCCACCGCGCCTTCACCCTGCAGGACCAGGACAGGGACTCCCTCCTCACCTTCCGAGAGCTCGCTGGCTGACCGCTCTGTGCAGACCTGCCCAATGGGAAGACAGACTACCAGGAGCAGATGAGCAGCCTGAGAACAGGCCAGAAAACATGGAAGAGAAGTAGATGTTGCGGGATGAACCTACCCGTCAAAGATGGAACAATCAGCACCAGGACATTCTGGCCTGTGTGGAATAGCTGTCAAAAGTAGCTGAGAGGACGGTCCATGCAGCCGAACCAGAGATCTCAAGGGCAAAGCGGTCACTGCCACACTGTCCTCTCCTCTGATGAGCAATCGGAGACTGACCTTGACGGTCACCGCCACACTCTCCTCTCCTCTGATGAGCAATCGGAGACTGACCTTGCCGGTCACCTCCTTCTCGTGGTTGTGGTATGACAACGTGGACAATCTCAACAGCAATGACTGCACCTCTAACCGCACACACTGGAACCTACATTAAACATTCAGAGACGCAAACATGGAAGCTATGATCCAGAGGAAATTACATGCGATTATTCACAACAAGAGTGAATGAACTTTGAAATTATCTTGAAAAAATATCATATTTGTTTACAAGAGTTACAATGGTTGAAACATGAGTTGATAAATAAGTTTGGGTTTTTCCTCTAAATTGACCAAGAGTTTTTTTGCTCTTCTTACACTGGTAACCATTTCATCTTTTTGCCTTGTTCAAACTTTAAAATCAAGTTTTTTTGGTGAATGGTTGTCCACTTTTAGACTATAAATAGTATATAATCATGTCATCTTTTTTACCTTGTTTCCTGACATATTTCTGAAACAAGGGGTTTTGGTGCGTGATTTTTCACGTGGAAAGAGAATAATCTTTTTTTTGTTAAATATTTCACAATAAAATTAAAAAAAAAAAAAAAAAAAAAAATTTTTTTTTTTTTTTCTCCACCTAGTGGAGAGATTATTTCCTTTCCACATGTATAGCATAGCTGAATGTTTACACTTTGTGTTTGGATTTTATATTTTATTTTTGTGTACCTGTTCAGGCACAAATGGGGGATTGTTGAGGAATTTACATCCAAACACCTTAAACCTTTGTCCTCTCACTCCTTTAGTAATTCATCACCTCCCCCAAATATTCACATAGCTGTGCTAACATACAAAATGGCTTCCAGAAGGCCATCTGTCTACAATAGAATAACCATCCTTTGCCATCCTTTGTCCCCAATTGCCGCCCTTTTTCTCATGTCACATGTCTGTACTCTTGGCCACGCCTGCCATTTCATATGATGTACAATGCAGTAGCCAATCACATCCTGGAAGGACCTTACCTGTGGTTTGACTGCATATAAGGCACAGCAGAAGACCAAACGGGCACTTCGCTGAATAAACCACCCTTGTTGCGTTTTCAGGAAGTCCTTGCGCTCGTATGCTTTTCACAATAAACCAGACTTAACCTTTTGAACGAATCTTGGTAAATCCTTTTGACTAGATCAGTTATTTTACGATCACACCCTCCCCCCCCCCCTCTTTCTCTCCCTCCCTCCCTCCCTCCCTCCCCATTCCAGAGCCCCAACCCTTCATTGACTTTCTGTGTGAAGACTCATGACAGGCTGTACTACATGGTTGCTCCTTCCCCCGAGGCCATGAGGATCTGGATGGATGTCATCGTCACCGGGGCGGAGGGATACACACAGTTCCTGAACTGAGAGGGGGGCGGAGGGATACACACAGTTCCTGAACTGAGAGGGGGGCGGAGGGATATGGTGGTGGAGCCGCCGCGTGGCTGTGGTGTGGTGATCACCCTGGTCACCACCAGACTGCTCTGTCAGGGACACATTTACAGATCTCTCTCTCATTCCCAGCATCGGGAAAAGCCTTTTTCTTTTCTATTGTTTTGTTACTTTTGATCATATATATTTTTAAACTCACCTCTTCACTTTACAATGTAGACATTTTCACCACCGAATTTTCTACTCTTGCCTTGTTTTGGATTGAAAAGGGAGCCCTGGAGGACATCGCCACAGAAACACACACAGACTGTAAATAAACCAAAACATAGTACTGTCAAAGCCTTTCTATATTGCCAAATAGAGATCTTGTTTTAGTTACAGACTCAAGGTTTTGAGACCTTATCGTAATATGTAGTTTTCTTTTTAATTTTTAAAAGTTAAAATTTTTTACACACTATATTGTTGAATATTGCCAAATGACATGATGCCAATGTTTTCTGAATGATGGTCATTTCATGGAATGCTCCATAAAGATTGTGTTTTTCCAGAATCTATGTAAGACTATTTGTGATGGAGAGGTGTCATAATCTAAGAAATATATTTTAAGAGATCTTATTTGGGAGTCTTCTATCAACGTTACAGCTAACAGAGATCAGAGATTGGGACTACATTTATCAGTGTCACCAGACAGCAGCTCAGGGGTCCATGTTTGTAGTTCTCATTAACCCAGACAGTCCACTGTTGAACTACATTTCACTGTGTCTGTTTAATACTGTCATGTTGCCAACAAAACTCTGTAAAGGTGCAAAACACACATGCACACACACAAACAGAAAAGCCCGATTCGTTTGCCAAGTCCTGCTAACTTGACCTGGAGCAGCCATCCACCACTGCCAGCCTACACCATCAGCTAGAGGGCGCTAGAGAGGCCAGACAGATACCAGATGGAGAATATGACCCATCATACTGTGCCTTGATACGTGTCATACCTACTCCTAGGCTGGCTCTGGCATGCTGGACTAGCTACAATCTGAGTTTAGACCAGACCTTCCTCCACTAGCTACAATCTGAGTTTAGACCAGACCTTCCTCCACTAGCTACAATCTGAGTTAAGATCAGACCTTCCTCCACGAGCTACAATCTGAGTTTAGACCAGACCTTCCTCCACTAGCTACAATCTGAGTTTATTTGATAGTTAGGTTTTAGGTTTTTGGAATATGGTGTGGAAAGACTTGCATGAGGTATCAGTCTACAAAAAGAAGGAAAAACCCATCCGACCAGACTAGACCACACCCTCCAGGTTTAATAAGAGTCTCTACTGGTGTCATTGTGATGTTCTTGATCAGGATATTGTGACGTATTGATCAGGCTGTGATCAATCGTGACGTTTCAGATGTTTTTGTAGATGAGTGAGACTACGCTGTGGTTCTGATCATGTGACCTGTGTGCTGGGTTGTGATCATGTGACCTGTGTGCTGGGTTGTGATCATGTGACCTATGTGCTGGGCTCTGATCATACAGTATGACCTGTGTGCTGGGTTGTGATCATGTGACCTGTGTGCTGGGTTGTGATCATGTGACCCGTGTGCTGGGTTGTGATCATGTGACCCGTGTGCTGGGTTGTGATCATGTGACCTGTGTGCTGGGTTCTGATCATACAGTATGACCTGTGTGCTGGGTTGTGATCGTGACCTGTGTGCTGGGTTGTGATCATGTGACCAGTGTGCTGGGTTGTGATCATGTGACCTGTGTGCTGGGTTGGGATCATGTGACCTGTGTGCTGGGTTGTGATCATGTGACCTGTGTGCTGGGTTGGGATCATGTGACCTGTGTGCTGGGTTGTGATCATGTGACCCGTGTGCTGGGTTGTGATCATGTGACCTGTGTGCTGGGTTGTGATCATGTGACCTGTGTGCTGGGTTATCATGTGACCTGTGTGCTGGGTTGTGATCATGTGACCTGTGTGCTGGGTTGTGATCATGTGACCTGTGTGCTGGGTTGTGATCATGTGACCCGTGTGCTGGGTTGTGATCATGTGACCTGTGTGCTGGGTTGTGATCATGTGACCTGTGTGCTGGGTTGTGATCATGTGACCTGTGTGCTGGGCTCTGATCATACAGTATGACCTGTGTGCTGGGTTGTGATCATGTGACCTGTGTGCTGGGTTGTGATCATGTGACCTGTGTGCTGGGTTGTGATCATGTGACCTGTGTGCTGGGTTCTGACCATGTGACCCTGCAGAGATGACCAGCCATGTCTTTTGTAATTCATGAGGACAATGCCTGAGCTCCTTGACGTCTGTCGGTATAGAAAGAAGACTAGGGATAAAAGACCTTAATATATTCTCATTCTGACCGCTTCCCCCACATCTCCCTGGAGCATCTTAAGTGGTCAGCATCCGCAAAAGGAATCAGATCACTGTTGGGATATTGTCCATGTTTTAAAGAAATAAGACTTTACTGTATAGATGAATGCCTGTACGAAAATATCATTTATTCACCATTGAAATAAGACGGTATTGTAAAAAAAAACAAAAAAACTTCATAAGTGTCATTGAAGACTAATTGATTTGAGCAAATACCAGGGGTGTATCAATGCACTGTGTTTGTTGATCCCGCTGAACACACAGTAGGTTAGTAAACTGTATTCTTACTAGCTCCCATTAGCCTCACACACACACATGTTGATGGCCCCGTCTGGGAGTCATGCGGTACTTTAAAACAAAACATGGAGAAGCAGCATTCAGTTTTTATGCTCCACATATCTGGAACAAACTTCCAGAAAACTGCAGGTCTGCTGCAACTCTTGGTTCTTTTAAAACAAGCCTGAAGACTTTTCTTTTTGCCACTGCTTTCTAAGAGGAGCTATGTTTATCAGTATACTGCACTGTAACTTTTATTCCTGTATTCTATTTGTCCTGCTTTTTGTTTAAATGTCTATAATGACTTGCTTTTTGTTTTAATGCTTTTAATTTGTCCTGCCTTTTGTTTTAAATGTCTTTAATGTCTTGCTTTTTGTTTTAATGCTTTTAATGTCTCATGTAAAGCACCTTGAATTGCCCTGTGGCTGAAATGTGCTATATAAATAAACTTGCCTTGCCTTAATGTATGGAGTTTGTCAGATCTAGTAAAATGTTACAGAACCGCCGTCTGGTCATTGTCCTTCTTGAACACACTCCACCAAACAACAAGTTCATTCAAAACATTTATTTCAGTCTCAAGTCATTAACATCTAGAAAGAGTCCTTTGGGAACTAAACACTCACATGTACTGTTGGATATCACCCATCATAATTAACTGTCATAAAAGACCCATCATAATTAATACTGTTGTAAATTACCTATTAAATCATCGTTATTATAGTAAACGAGTAGCAACTATAACTTGACCAACTGCTGGATGTTGTACAGTGCAGCTGCACAAAGATTGCATCTAAACACGACTCCGTTTTACAGCAGTTCCACAGTTGGTCAGTGAAAAGCATGTAAATACACACATGAAGGTAAAAATCACAGACATGTAGGGGCTCTTAAAAGACTGCACAAATGTAAATGTAAAACTACACAGAAATGTAAGTAATTGGTTAATCTCTGCACCAATTTGCAGGAGGCCGTGGTCTCCAGTCACTTTAGAATTCGTTGAATTCGTCACCTGTGTAAACAATGGCAAACAAATGTTACACCTGTCTTGACAGCTCTCCCAATAGACTGTGGGACAGTTCCCCTTAGTTGGATGTTCCAAGACTAGGGCTGCACAATTAATCGTAAATTAATCTAAATTGCGATTATGACCTCCGCGATTAACTTAAATCGCAAAAGGCCGCAATTAACGTGATTAATAATTTTGCTTTGAATTGTGTGCTAGGACTACACGGACGAATCACAGGCACTTATGGCGTTCCCGCTGAGTGGTTACGAAAAAGATTTTGCTCAAGCCCAGCAGGTCATATGCAAACTGCAGAGCTAAAGCCATTACTTATTAATATATAGAAATATGAATCACCATCAATCTCAATTACCATTTTGAAGCAAATAATCGCAATTATCATCTTTGGTCATAATCGTGCAGAGGAAAATGGCCAGAGAAGACTGGAGATGTGGTTAAAGGAGGTGATGAACTTACCCTCGGCACACGGGGAGCTGTATTCGGTGACGGCCTCCTCACCTGAGGAGAGACAGACACACAAACTCAGAACTCTCAAGTCGAGTCGATCAAACCATGTTCCTCCATGGCATCTGTGTCTCCACTGTGCGTGACTGAGCACGTGTGGTCATACTTGTCTGGTAGTAGTCGTAGACCTTGACCACGGCAGGTTTGAGGTTCCTTACTGAGACGTCCTGCTGGATGACCACCGTGTACGACTGGCTCTGCTTCTGCTTCAGCTGCAGGACCACACACACAAATGCAAATACACACACATTAGACCGCAAATCCACCCAGCACTTGTCAAATACCCTCACATGTGCCTTGAAACATTTGTGGATTACAAATCAACTGTGAACACTAAATATTTGTCTAACTTTACAGTAATTGTAAAACGTAAAGACCATAAAGATTTGTTTAACTTTACAACCAGAATGATTTTTCCATTGGGCAGTATAAAATTGGATTTGTCCAATTTTACAGCTGTAGAGATTTGTCCAACTTCACACCCACCCAGGACCACTGATTTGCCCAACTTTCCAATATAAAATATTTGTCCAACTTAAGATCTGTCCAACTTATAAATACAAACATTTGACCAACTTTACAAGTAAAATATTTGAGACGTACGCCGTCTAGGTAGATGATGACATGTCCGTCCTTCTGGTCAACACGTTTCACGTTGCGGTCTCCCTTCACATGCGGGGACAGAACACGAGTTAACAGAAGCATTACAGGCCGTGAGCGGCGTTATGCCAACTAAGTGTATTAGTATTTACTTCAGTACTGAGTGCTGTACTACTGCTGATGGAACTCACAGACTCCAGGGAATCCTTGACCAGGACGAAGCCAGAGAGCAGCTTGAAGTCGATAACCACCATGTTGGTCTCCTCGCGGCGGCCAGTGTACCTGAGACGTGCACACAGAGATACTGCAACAAACATCGCTTTCCCTCCGGTTGCCCTTGGCAAGTTTAGTGTCAGTTTGTTTTTGGTGTCTTGCCCTGGTGAACACATTCACCATCACATTCACCATCACATTCACCATGTGAGGAACAATACCTGACGACCACGTTGACCTTGAGGACAGGCTTGGCGTCGACCTTGAGGACAGGCTTGGCGTCGACCTTGAGGACAGGCTTGGCGTCGACCTTGAGGACAGGCTTGGCGTCGACCTTGAGGACAGGCTTGGCGTCGACCTTGAGGACAGGCTTGGCGTCGACCTTGAGGACAGGCTTGGCGTCGACCTTGAGGACAGGCTTGGTGTTGTTGCATTTCCCCACGACCCTGCTGGTCACGCTGAAGACGGAGAAGTCTGGAGGAGGCGGGATGTTGTAGCGCAGAGCCATCTGGATCCGCGCCGGAGGAGACGGCACGGAAAGACACAGGACAGACGGAAAGACACAGGACAGACTGTCACCTGACACTGATCAAATCACAGGACGCGATCGACTATACAGATCCAAAACTCCCACTCCGTTGACGTGCGTTCATATCATAGGCCTTCTATAGAGAGTGGGAGGTGTGAGGCAGCGTTCTGACCTGTAGGAACACACAGCCTCGTCCCTCTGCCCTGATCCTGTACTCCCCGGGCACCTCCGCTAGTGGCCGCTCCTGGTACAGCAGGCGGTTGTGCTGGTCCACCTTGAACTCCTGCCTCATGCCGCCGGCAGAGCTCACCACCACCGTGCTGGCGCCCTCCGGGCTGTAGGTGGCAGCGCCATACTTCGCCAGGGCCTTCAACGCCACCACGGTGTCCTGGTCACAGACCGAGGGGTCAGTATTGACAGTACGCCGGTTGCAGAGCCAAGTTAAGGTAGGGGTGTGTGTGTGGACCTACCTGCGTGGAGGAGAAGCCGCCGTAGGGGTTCTGTTGCTGGGCCAGCCAGCGGACGATACTGGATGAGTAGTCCAGCCCGAACCCGTCCATGGTCGGCCCAGAGAGCAGCGCCAGCAGCACATATGACGTCATCTCCACCTCGATGGAGCCCAGGCGCTTCCCAAGGACCTCGGCTCTCTCCCAGTAGACGCCCTGGTCTGCGGAGGGTCAGTCAGGGGTTCAAGTCTGCACAGAACAGACTGATCCATACCGTCTCTACCTGTATGCCCACACATGGGCTTTGACAACACATGAGAAGCCATGTCGATGAGCTAGAACCCGAACAGCCAACCAGCCAGATGCAATTACCTGCGGTCTTCTTGTGCTTCTGGTGCAGGTATGAGATGAGCTTGCTCCGGACCTCCTGGTCCCCGGCCAGGGTGAAGGTGTAGAAGAGGAGGGCGATGGAGTAGTCGTTGCGATCGCCCGGCGTTCCGGCCAGCGCAGTCTTCCTCAGGCAGTCCAAACTCTGCTCCACCATTGGGTCCTGACAATACAGGGGGCGCTCAGACCGGCACAATGCCGCCAACGTGGAGATCGGCGGAGTACTACACTCCCATTAACACGCTAGCACATTAACACGCTAGGCCAAACGCAGCACTGCATCGGTCATTATCATCGTGGCTAACACTGCTAGGATGGAGAGCAGGTCCAGGCTGTGGATCTGGCTGGTAGGAGACGATGGTTGGGACTCACGTTGACGGTGGTGTTGTCCCCGAGCTCCAGCAGACCGGCCGTGATGTAGGCCGTCAGGGTCACATGGTCACTCACGCCTCCCTGGAATGTCACAGGAGAAGAAACACGGTCGGACAATCGTACTGTACGACGAAGGAGAATAAGGTCAGCCAATCATCGTATGTTTTCACACAATCAGGCAACTACTATCACACTGTGGGCTAGGCCTACACCTTGGCAGAAACTGGGGGTTTACCTGGTCATTTGACCACAGAAGTCTAAACCAAGGCCAGTATTGTGTAACAAAGCTTCGTAAAACTCGTGGATAACTCCGATACAGAGCCTCCCTGTGGCAGACTCCTGCTGATTAAACAAACAAACCCTCCAGGAGGCAGACCGACAGACAGGCCTGGATTACACTACTGCGTTTCTCAGTGTTATCCCTGAAAGATACTTGTTTGCAGCTAGCAATCACACTACCCCTAGCAATCAAACTTCCATAGCCAAAACGAAGCTCGATCAATACGGCCGGAGCTACGTTTTGACGCTCGAAATCTGGAGCCGTGTTCTAGTGAAATGGGCAGATCCGGAGGCTTTTGGAAACTAGAAAAACCGTATAGCGGCTTAATGCCTCTGCCCAACAATGCAAGTTGCAATTAACACTAACCCCAATTTAACCAACCTAACCTGACCCTAATGCTAGCTAGCTAACGCAAATTCTAATGCTGGTTAGAATTAGCGTTAGCATTAGAATTATTGTTAGCATTAGCTAGCATTAGCATTCAAAAGTGCCTTTTGTGATGTCATGGTGACCTTGACCTTTGCATACCAAAATCTAATCCAATTAATCTAATCCAGTCCAACTGGACATTTTGGCCAAATATGTACAAATTCTGTCGAGCCGTTCTTGAGATATCGTGTTCAGCAGGCCAAAAAGGGACAGTTCAAATTAATTCCAATATACCTGGGTTCATGGTTTACAACCATTCATCTCTTACAATGTAAATAAACAAACAAGGTGAACAGTAGTAATGGGCTATAATACTGTTCACAGCAGCACAGATTGAGATTAGCCTACAATTAAAGATTTAAGTAGCCTCTATTTTTGGATTAGAGATTTTAAAAACTAGCATCGTCTAGAATGTTGTTTAAATGCAGCTGTCCAGCCATCCAACCAACACCGACATTCACCAATAAATACATTTCCATCTGTTTGTTACATGTCTGTGTGCATGAATGCATTTTAAAACACAACATTCTAGACTATGCTACTAGCCAAGAAAATACCCTTGATTGCTAATTGCTATAGCTCAAACTCGTAAATCGCCTGTTTGATATGCTCTTTAAATGGTACTGTGATGAGTTTTTGGAAACGTTAGTGAGATGAGGTTTGAACAGATCTTTACGTGCAATTTCATGTGTAATCGCGGATCGTTTTCCCAGTTCGAAAACGACGCCATGGACATCTGCGCTGGTGTAATCCAGGCAGACAGGTCCTGCAGACTCGCGCCCCCCCCCCATGCCTCACCTTCATGGCGTTATGAAAGAGTTTCCCCACTGAGGCAAAGCAGCCATCCGGCTGCTGGTGTCTGGCCAACCAGGACTTGGCTTGGTGATGTGGGCGGGGTCAACGTAGATGTAGGACCGCGCCCTTCCAAAAGCAATCATCACAAAGGCGGTAAGCCTGAGGACACATTAACAATTCATTTATGTCCACAGAGACGCACAACTCTGCATCAGGACATTACACAACAGAAGGGCACTGCTTTTCTGACTTGGCACATTTGTAATTACCACTGAGAAACAGCCTAAAAGTAGACTGGAGTACCTGGACATGGTGTGTGTGTGTGTGTGTGTGCGCGCTTTCCAGCAGACTGACCAGGTGTTGCCTGACTTGTCCCTCTTCCCAAAGGCGCTGTAGGAGCCGTCGTCATGCTTGTAGTTGAGTTCTCTCTGGTAGCCTGTAGGAACACCGCTGTTACTGGTCACTGCCATTACTGAACCCTGCTGTTACTGAACCTTGCCGTTACTGGATACTGTTACTGAACACTTGGTTATCAATTTGTATGCAGCAAGTGCACATGTGGGCCAAATGTATGATCAGTTCAGAAGGTTAAAGAATCAGCCATCAGGATAATCACATCTGACTGTAGGTCAAATTATTATATAGTGCAAATTCTGAAGCGCTGAACACTGCTGTTACTAAACACTACTGTACACTGCCGTTACTGAACGCTCACCACTCTCCAGGAAGCGCGTGGCCTTGTCCCGGACCTCGGGGGTCAGCTGCCTGGTGCTCTGGAGGTACTCCAGGATGTAGATGTTGGGAGCGAACAGAACCATGTTCTGCTCTCCGCAGCCATAGGGCATGGCCAACAGGCTGTCCAGGTTCTTCATGGCTCGGCCCATCAGGTCCCCTGAGGAGATCACACGGGGCGGTCAGCAACGTGGTCATGAGGAGGACGAGGAGGGGCAGGATGAGGAGGTTCTTCTTCTTCTTACCCAGGACAGAGAGAGAAGCCTTGGCCGATCCCTCCACGAACACTTTGGGTAGCTGGAGAGAGATGTCCCTTTCTACTGGACCCTCTGGACACAGACAAGACAGAGGTCACCTCGGGATTAAGACCTGCCGTTTCACACATTCACTCAAGACAGATCTACAACCAGTCCAGTGTCAGAAGCGGAGATGAGGGGGATCAGGGATACTGCATGTACAGCATGAGCTGGACCCACCTGTAGGGCAGAGCAGGGCATTGTGGGTGACCGTCTCCTGGGTTCCCTCTGCCTGGGAGAGAGAAACGGAATAATGAGCCTGAGATCTCAGACATCAACATCCACCAAGAGGTCAGAATGAATTCATATTAAGTTATTTCACAGCGGGGGAGGGTCATTTATTGAATCCACGTTGTTGATACCGTGAGCCTCGACTCACCTCCACCAGCAGGGAGCGGACCACCGTGTCGATGCGGCCCGCCTCCGGAACCGTCACCACCTCATTGCCGCAGAGATCCTTGGTCTGCAGAGCCTCCGCGCTCACCTTCACACTCACCTCCCCTACACACACACGCACACATTAACATGCCTAGTTACACACGTCAAAATCTCTTGGTACACAGAGATGTCGGTATGCAAATCTTGCCTGACTGCATATACACCTCAACCTCCACCGTTTTCCCAGCATCAACCCTGGATCAACAGCTGCCCCCCCCTCCCCCCATATCTGCTCCCTTCTCTCCTCCCCCTCTCCATATCTGTCCCCTTCTCCTCCCCCTCTCCGTCCCCTTCTCTCCTCCCTCTCCCCCCATATCTGTCCCCTTCTCCTCCCCCTCTCCGTCCCCTTCTCTCCTCCCTCCCCCTCTCCATATCTGTCCCCTTCTCTCCTCATCTGCCCCCTTCCCTCCTCCCTCTCCATATCTTCCCCCTTCTCTCCTCCCCCTCTCCATATCTGCCCCCTTCTCTCCTCCCCCTCTCCATATCTGCCCCCTTCTCTCCTCCCTCCATATCTGCCCCCCTCTCAATCTCTGCCCCATGTCACCCTTTCTGAAATCCTCTTGCCTTTCTACATTACACTAACAACAAACTAACACTCTTCTCCAACACTTCCCCTCCCTCTCCCCTCACCCCCCTCTCTTCACTCCCCCTTTTCCCCCTCCTTCACTACCTCCTCCCCCCACCCGTCCCCCGTCAGGAGGGGGATGTTTCCCCGTATTTCGTCAGAGACGACCTGACTTGTCAGTCCTGTCAGCATGTCTCTGCAAAGCTGAGGCGCGGAGCTGACAGATGATTGGGCCCTCAGCCCCGGCCTCTACCTCGGCCCCAGCCTCTACCTCAACCCCGGCCTCTACTTCGGCCCTGCCTGAGAGCAGGCTGTGATTGGATGAGAGTGTGCCGAGATGGTCTCACCCAGGGCGGTGGGGGTGATGATCCACTGGAAGGTTCGGCTCTCGTCGGCACACAGGCAGACCTGGTACTGGCAGCCCTCACACGGTCTGGCGCTGAACTGGGCCGAGTCAGACAGAGACACCTTCACCTGGGGACAGGGACAAGACTGTCTGCACAGGCGTGGAGGTACATACAGATAATGATCCTAGATGAATACGGCTGGTTAAACGGTGACGATAATGATGGTGGATGGCAGCGTAGGAAAAGCCAAATGGCTGCATGTCAGAGGAAGGTCAGGTGGAAGGATACAGGGTCTCAACTCTAAACCACCACCCTCGCCCCCGTATCCCTCCGCCTCTGCTCCCCCCCCCCGGAGCCGGAGGCAGAACGGCTGCGTACGAGCGGCGCGCCCTACCATGATGCACTTGGGGAGGTAGTTGAATATGGTGGCGCGGAGGGTGAAGACCTCGCCGCGGACAATGGAGTAGGGCAGGGTGAGGCTGAGGAAGAATGGCTGGAAGGCCGTGAGGCCGACGTTGGGGGCCAGACCCAGACCCACGGACGAGGTGCACCACGCCCCGGCGGCCCACTTGGTGATGGTGTCAGGAACGGTCCTCTCCAGGCTCACAGAGCCCGACTCTCTGCAGGAAGAAAAGGTGGCAGGTTGGGGGTTGATCTGGAGGGTTAGTCTGAATAATCTGGAAAATGGCAGGTTAGTCTGGATGCTGGTAGGTCAGTCTGGATGCTGGTAGGTCAGTCTGGAAGATGGCAGGTTGGTCTGGTTAGTCTGGAAGAGGCATGTTAGTCTGGAAGCTGGCACTTTGGACATTTCACAAACATTTCCATCATGAACATGAAGACAGCGGTGGTTTACCCAACAGGCACCAGGTCCCAGATCCAGGTCTCGGGGAAGTATGTCCGGACGGTTTCCTTCTCACCTCCGTCCTTCCTGACGGGCTCCCGCATGCTCTCCGGCACGCCCCTGGCTGGGAAATCCATTAATCATACTCTAGAGAACATTCCGATTTTAACAGTCCTCTCAAAGGCAAACATCCCCTCTATATCCAATGGCTTAGTACTAGAGAGTCTACACCCAACCCACTATCCATGTTACTGTACAATACCGCCAGGTTAACAAGCTCATGAACTGAGAACAACATCTTCACCATATGCCATCATCATAGGGGCGTTACAGTCGAAAGGCTTCTTCACATCGGAGTTGGTCAGGATCTTAATTCCCACTTCCTGAAAGAGAAGCAGAAGCCATTGGCAGGAGCCAGATGAAAGATGATATACAATGCTGTGGACAGTATATGATCAGTCATTGGTCAAACACCAACACGGGAAATGGACTGCACTTGTATAGCGCCTTTTCACCTTAATGGACAAAGTGCTTTACAATGGCCTGATTCACCCATTCACAAATCAATGCCAGCAAGCTGCCATGCAAGGGGCTAGCCTGCTCATTGGGAGCAATTTGGGGTTCAGTGTCTTGCTCAAGGACACTTGGACATGTGGGCAGGACGAGCCGGGAATCGAACCGCCAACCCTGCGGTCATCAGACGACCCGCTCTACCACCTGAGCCACAACTGCCCCTTAATCATCATCATCATCCCCAGACGTGCTGTGGGAAAACCCCCATCTCAGACAGAAGTAGTAGACAGCGTCTGTTCTCTTACTCTGAAGATGCTGTAGACGTCATTCTTCTCGTTGTTGGGCCCGAAATAGAAGGAGCGTCTCTTGCTTCTCTTGGGTGCCTGAATGGATAGTCTCGGTTCTAGGGCAGGTTTTGGTTCTAGGGCAGGTCTTGTTACTAGGGCAGGTCTTGTTACTAGGGCAGGTCTTGTTACTAGGGTAGGTCTTGGTACTAGGGCAGGTCTTGGTACTAGGGCAGGTCTTGGTACTAGGGCAGGTCTTGGTACTAGGGTTGGTCTTGGTACTAGGGCAGGTCTTGTTACTAGGATTGGTCGTGGTTCTAGGGCAGGTCTTGGTCCTGGTGGTGGTTGTGGTGGTTCTGGCAGGCAGGGGTAAGGCTCTCTGTCCTCTACATTGTAGGGGTAGCCTGACAGCCTCTCCACTGGCAGCTCCCCGAACACCTGCACACAGAGGACAAGCACCCAAACAGTTAAGAGCATGCGTGGTCAGGTTTGTGCTCAGTGTGTAGTGGTCAGAGTGGTCAGCATGTGGTGAGTGTGGTCTATGTGGTCAAGAACGTGGTCAGTATGTGGTCCGTGTGGTCAGTATGTGGTGGTCAGTATGTGGTGGTCAGTGCGTACAGATTCGAGGCTGAGTTCTCGTTCGGCCTTCAGCAGCAGGACAGACTGGTCGATGGCTCGGAGGGAGCAGAGGGAGCCGGGCTGGGCCTGCAGACTCAGGAAGGTCTTCCCTCCAGGGAGCTCCTGTGGAGAGGAGAACCGCAGAGACACCTGCACACACAAAACACACGTCAGCACGTACGCAGAACCACACACTCAGGAGAACCAGAGACACGAGCACATAGTCAGCAGGTATTCAAGAGAACCAGAGATACCTACACAGTCAGCAGGTACTCAGGAGAACCAGAGATACCTACACAGTCAGCAGGTATTCAAGAGAACCAGAGATACCTACACAGTCAGCAGGTACTCAGTAGAACCAGAGATACCTACAGTCAGGTACTCAGGAGAACACCGTCTTATGTACAGAACGAGTGTTTGTTGGCTGTGCGGTTCTGGAGAGGAGCCCACCTTGTTCTTGAGGCAGAGCTGGATGGGGAAGTCCATGCTGTCGGCCACAGCCTCTCCACCGGGCATGACGGTGAACACAACCACCTGGGCGTAGGGGGACAGGTCCGCCAGACTCCGCAGGGGAACAGACAGCTCTCCTCTGTTCACTAGGGGGGAGGGATGAGAGGGAGGGAGAATGGGTATTCCTAGTAGCCCAATGTCACTGCCTACCATAACCAGAGCCAGTCATGACATACAACTAGGGTAAAATATTATACTGCCCAAAATATATCCTATAATGACTAATCATTTTATTGTATAAACAAAACCATTTGCCAGGCCATACACCCATTTGCATTTTAGAGATGGTGGAAGGGTAGTAAGGTCATCAATAACTATTGTATATACAGAAAACCATTTGCTAGGTCATAAAAGCATTTGCATGTTAGAGATGGTGGAAGGGAAGGTCATCCTAGTGTTAGAGGTGACGTATCCCTGGCCGTACCTGTCCCCTGCTTTACTGCCACAGGTAGATGTCCGTGCTGCACCACACTGCCTCTGGACATCACCTGCAGGACACAGCACACGCCACGCCTTAGAACAGCTTTTCATTCCACTGATGTACCAGGTGTAGCTGTACCAGGTGTAGCTGTATCGGCTCTACAGAACAGGTACCTTGTTCTCTACCTAACGCTCAACTGTTACCTCCATCTATCCAGGCTGGTCAATTGCTGAAGACAAGTCATCCCCTTGGGGGATCAATAAAGCTGATCTCATATCTCACCAAGTAGAAAAAGTCCAGAGCCACCTGGCCCTTATTAAGCTCCTCCCCCTGAATGATGTAGGCGGCGACTACAGTGGCGTCCGTCTCGCAGGAGAAGCTCTGGCCGGCCGGTCGGAGCTTCAGGAAGCTCTTGCTCTTGGAGTAGAAGAGCGTGGCGTGGTGATAGGCCGAGCGATAATCGGGCCGCCGCAGGCCGCGCACGTATGGAGGGTCGTCCTCCTTATCCAGGCCGGACTTCGCCTGGCGGAGAGAAAGAGGGGAGGAGAGGACCACTGTTAACGTCAATGAGAGGCTGGTTTGGTGGTTGACTAGATGAGTTTTCCGATGGTCATGTACAGTAAGGCGTCTGATGGCCAGCGGCCGTCACCGATAAGACTGTCACCGTATCAATACAACATGCACCGTCTGTCATCTCAATTGACGTCAACCCAAATTGACTGTGTAGACAAGGCTAATCGTTTTGCGTCAACCATTTGATCTGTCGACTGTCGAGGCCTTGTACCCCAGCCATCTCGTCTTGTAATGAGCGGCGTTATGAATAACAAAGTCTTTATCATGTCATACATTCTGAAACTGATAGTTTGTGCCATTTTGCTGCATGACAGTCTGTGCGTAGAGAATGATCCTGCTATGAGCTTAGCTAGGATAGCTCCATAGATAAGTATGAATAACTTTTTATCTGCTGCTCTGTTGGTTGTTCTGACCTGGCCTACTAAGGTCGCTATGAATCTGTAGAAGAATGCTTCTCATTTGGACTCCTCGGTGCATCTCTGCCTGAGTGCACTGAGGGTTGCAAGGGTCTTAAGTCCTAGCCATTGTTGAAGGCATGTCTTTTAATGAACACAGATTGCTTCATTTTACCATTTGGCAAATAAATCCATTAGACTGCATTTAAAAGTACCCGATCTTTCTAATTATACCATCTTACGCTGAGTATTATTAACGTAGACACGTTTTTAGTTCCATTTTTAATTTGGTTTGTCTACTAGGCCGGAGTTATCGTTGATTAGGTTAGCTCCCTACAGTAGTACCTAAATAACTTATTAAAAAGGCCTTTGGTTTTCGCTCTGTGGAACCGAATTGTTCCAGTTGAGCAGCCGATTTAGGAACACTTCACACAGACCAAAGTGTGAACCATTATGTTTGTGTGTACAGTATACAAAGTTTGTGTTAGATGATATTAATTACTTAATCCCCTGCCGTAATCACCAGTATCGGGGAAGAACCCAGTCTAAAGCTTGGTGACCCAGACGGATTCCGTCAAGTTATCTGGAAACCACGGACTCAGATTAGATCATTGTTTCTGCGTTGTCTGAGGTGAGCATCACTTTATGGTTCTTCCTACTGAAGTGTGAGGGACAGACAGGACGATACATACCGTTTACTGTAGACACATTGACAGAAGAGTTGTTTCCATCCCCCCCACCCCCCCCAGGACAAAACATGGACAGTTCAGTGATAGCAGGACAAAAAATGTTCCAGAACTAAATATGCAGAACACACTGGTTAGGTTATGCAAGGAAGCTAATCTAGTGGTGATGGCAGATAAGCGCTCCTGCTAAGCTGCTCCGTGGCCATAGCCCGTTACTTGCCCACTAAACTGCGCTAAATGTGCAGCACACAAGGGGACTACCACAAAAAAAGGTCTGCTCAAACCCTATCGTACCTAAATAACTTATTAAAAAGGCCTTTGTTGGTGATTCAAACAAACACTTAACCTAGATCTGAGACATAGGGCAAATTGTTGGGTCACAATTCCACAAGAGCTTGACCTGTAGGAATACTCCGGATTTCCATCGGGAGGTGTCCAGGGAGAAGAGGACCATGCCCTTGCAGTCTGTGGTCAGGGTCCAGCTCTCAGAGGGCTCGGCCCTCAGGAACAGCTGGACCGGCTCGTTGGCAGCAGGGGAGGAGTCTGGACCGGTCACCTTGATCTGGAAACATAAGGATGACTAGCTAGCTACACAAAGGCTGTTGGTTCAATCCCCCGTGGGTTCATAAAGATCCTGAAAATGTTGGTAATCACTGAACACTTGGAAAGAAGCCTGCTAAATGGCATAATAGTTCACATTACATATATTGACACCACACCCATTACATATTGACACCACTCATTGTCAATAATGCCGCCCAACAGTGTTGTTTTCCCTGTGGTTGATGCTTCTGATTGGTCACCTTGCCCTGGTAGGCGATGCCTGGCTTGTACGCTGCTGGGACGTCCTCAAACGTGACCGTTCTGATGTCACTGGTGAAGGTGGCACTGCCACTTCCCTTCAGCACCACCCCTGGAGATAAAGAGTACAGCCTAGAGGTCAGGGGTCAAGGAGGGTCAACACCATTAAAACAGTGTCTGCGTTCCGAATCACACACTTATACTTTCTACTACCAGTACGTACTATAGCTGCCCCTAAAAGTACTTGCAAAGTAGGCATCTAATTGGGACATCCTACCCTGTCATAACATTGCATTGAAATGTGACTACATCCGTCGCTGTCCATAAAGTGACATTGGTCCACAGCTGGGATTCATCATAACGCCTCCGCTGTCACCGGCGCGACTCGCACGTGATCATTTCCACTGAGCACAGGATTATGGGTCAGAATAGCCAGAAGTGTGCTGGCTTGCATACTGCAAAATACGACCGGATGTAGTAGGATATCCTGGTATTTCTTCCATACTGGATGTGGCATACCATGTATTGGGACATACTACATACATTTTTGGCATAATATATATTCAGTCGAGATCACTTGTCAAATTTGAACATTTATTATACATGCGGCATAATACATAGCATATTAATTTTGGCGGTGTGCTCTGTCCGGGGGGCCCCCTGCCTTCCACCGACATGGAAAGCGTGTTAGCAGGGGGAGGCAATCTAGGTGTTCCCCCCCTCTGGGCCGCTTGGCCCAGAAAAGGGGGAACGGCATCTAGCCCCCTGCCTCAATGACGATCAGAGTGGGCCGCGATCGGGAAGACGCTCGGAGGTAACTCAGCCCACTAAGACCGTCAAAGAGCCACAAGGGGACTGCTGTACATTATAGTCCCTGGCCTCCACGGGCCGACGCTTCGTGGGTTCCGAGGGAGATACAGCCTAGTGTCTCTGCCTCCATGGTGACCGGAGGGACCGCTGGATTCAGAGACGTTTCGGCGCACGGTCACCACGGAGAAACACAGACCAGCTAGCGGCTACTCTGGCATCCACTAGCCGACGCTAGTGGAATACCTGACAAACTTACCCCGGACAGAGAGCAACGATGACAACATGACATCGACATACGCAGGAGGAGCAGGGGAGGAGGTGGGGTGAGCATGCAATGCACAACCAGCAGTAATGGCAAGCGCGAACAATGACATGTTTTGACAGCTTAAATACATGCGCTCTAGTGAGCTGACCAATGCTATGACAGCTACAGTCAGCTGGTGCTGCGTCATGCGTGACTGATTAACCTCTGCTGACCCCCCCGGCCGTGACGTACGTGCCTCACCTGAATTTACGTCGGAGACTTCATGTATGGAAGTACGTGATTCAGAACACAGCCAGCCATTCATTTGGAATCCACCACACCCCTGCTGCCCTCTCTCCTAAAGCACCTGTCCAATACTCCTCACCCCTCTCCTCCTACCTGTCCAATACTCCTCCCCTCACCCCTGTCCTCCTACCTGTCCAATACTCCTCCCCACCCCCCTCTCCTCCTACCTGTCCAATACTCCTCCCCACCCCTCACCCCTCTCCTACCTGTCCAATACTCCTCCCCACCCCTCACCCCCCTCTCCTCCTACCTGTCCAATACTCCTCCCCTCACCCCTGTCCTCCTACCTGTCCAATACTCCTCCCCACCCCTCACCCCCCTCTCCTCCTACCTGTCCAATACTCCTCCCCTCACCCCTGTCCTCCTACCTGTCCAATACTCATCCCCTCCCCACCCCTCACACCTGTCCAATACTCCTCCCCACCCCTCCCCCCTACCTGTCCAATACTCCTCCCCTCACCCCTGTCCTCCTACCTGTCCAATACTCCTCCCCACCCCACCCCTCACCCCCCTCTCCTCCTACCTGTCCAATACTCCTCCCCTCACCCCTGTCCTCCTACCTGTCCAATACTCCTCCCCTCACCCCTGTCCTCCTACCTGTCCAATACTCATCCCCTCCCCACCCCTCACACCTGTTCAATACTCCTCCCCTCCCATCTGTCCAATACTCCTCCCCTCCTACTGTACCTGTCCCGTACTCCTCCAGCTCCGTCTCCACCTGGAAGCTGTCCTCAAACCTGGAGTTGTCCAGAGCGAACTCCGTCACATCGAACACTTGCGTTGCGCAGCCCGTCTTGTCTGTCTGCAGGACGAACCAAACAGACCCCATCAGGGGCCGGACTCCAGCGCACGCCCACCCAGAGCCAACCTTCAGGGACGATGGGTGGGTCCAGCCCAAGCCCAGTAGGGGTTTGAGTGTGGCAGACTGGAGAACTCACCGTCATCTCATACTTCTTACACACTGACGTGGGCCCGTCCCGGAGCTCATCGGACCAGTTCCAGAACCAGTACTTCTTGCTCCTGCACACCGTGGCCTTCACAGAGCCCAGCACGGGCTTCCCATACGTGTACCTAAACACACACAATCAAACAAGCCTCCTCGAGTAGCCTTACCAGACCTGGGTCCAAATATTAGTTGAAATCCTTTCAATTACTTTAGTGTTTACATGAGTCTGCCTGGGGGGGTCAGGTGGGCGGGGTTTGTACTTTGGGGAACAGCCCATTGGTTACATTGTGGCAGGAAAGAACCTCCTACTAATACTACTACTACTACTACTAATAATAATCAAATACTATTAGACACCTCACCAGTAGAACCAACTCATCAGTAGAACTGAACACGAGAACTAACTCCTTTGTCAGTAGGACTAACTCGTCGTCAGTAGAACGCTCTTCAACATTACAACCAACTACTAGTCAGTAGAACTTACTTCCCACAGACCCTCAGCGTAGCCTGCGTGTCCAGGATGGTTATGACACTGGGCAGATGCACCTTCACCTCGTACTTGGGCAGAACTGCATTTGACAGTGTTTGACAGTTAATTTGCAAATAGTAATTGAAACTGATTACTAAACTGATTAGATATAATGATAACGTGTATATAGCAAGAGAGGTCTGATAGAAATAACAATAATGTATATAGCAAGGAAGACCTGATCGATACAGTATAATAATGTATATAGCATGACTGGCAGCCATCCTCACCGTACTCCTTGATCTCAAAAGTGTGTTCGTTCCGCCGGCCCTTCTCATTCCAGGCGGTGATGACGTAACGACCTTGAGCGGCCTCCGGGGTGGTGGGGTGGGCCAGGTCCAAGATGCCGCTAACCGTTGATTGGTTCAGCCACTGAGCGATGCGGTTGGAGTTGGGGTCCTGTGCACCAATCGGAAGTGGAGAGAGAGTGTTTGGAGAGTGGTTCGATTTTCGAGGTACAGCAGTAGGAACACATTAAACTGCAGGACATTTGTGACGATGGGTCTGGAGGACAGCGGGACACTGTTCTTCCCCTTCATAGTCATTAGACAACCGCTTTAATAGGAGTTTGTACTTTGATATGACCCAATCTCACCTCAAGCTCCACTGTTTGGTACTGGAAAACAGAGCGAGAGAGAGGAGTTAGACGCTGCCAGAGAACACTTACCCCGCCCTCCTCCAAGCTATAGTAGCACAGTAACATCAACTGTGAACAGAGTAACACATTCTTGAAAGGATCACTGGTAATAGGAAGCAGCTCACCATCTGATTATACGGCACAAAACTGGAATCCAGCGAGACGATACGGAATTGGACTGGAGAGGGTCAGAAAACACAGCGCGTGGAGCACCATGTCAATATAAATGGACCCAAGGCCCTCAGAAAGCTAAAGGCAGAACCATCAGTCAGGTATTCTATAGTCTCACATACTATGGCCAGACCTCTCCCCACACTGTTTACGCTGTGTCAGCGCTGGAGAAAGTTATTCTAAGTAAAATTACCATTCGGTTATAGGGGGGGGGGGGGTACTCTTTAAACCAATCAAATTCAAATAAGCTTATTGGCATGACCGATGAAAAACCTACAGTATGTTGCCAGTTGCCATAGTACAGAAAATTATTAACATCGACATAGTAAGATCAATCACAATAGTCTTGGGCGGAGCGGTTGCTAGGTTATTGCAGTTCTGCCCTGGAATGTTGTCATTTCACGACATGAAATTCATAGTATGGACTGACTGGACTACCACATGAATCAGGCACCACAGATGGGAGTATTAGCCATTAGTATTACCAGTAATAAACGAATGACCAGGCTTATTTCCACAACCTACATCCGTCCAGTCAGACTAGGTGTTCTACTACAGAGGAACCGGAGTGTTTATCCATCCAAAGACAGAAGATAATACATACGAATATTCAGAAGCATCGGGAGGGACAACTAGCGGGCGGTGGGGGGGCATCTCTTACCCTTCTGGCCGGGTTTGTAGATGGGTTTGTCTGTCTGGATGAGGTTGATGAAGGTGGACGGCTGGATGAGGATCTTGGCCCCCTTTCTCATGGAGTCCTTCTCCCCACTCACTGTGACCTGGATGGTGGCCACCGTGTCCCTTACCACCGCCGGCACCTGAAACACACACACACACACACTTTAGATGTAGATTTTAGTGTCTCTGTAATAATAGGTGTCCAGGTGTGCTGGCACAGAGCAATGAACCAACTGAACAAAACCCCTACACAGCCAGGGTCTGTCTGCATGTCTGTCTGTCTGCACATGCGTCTCCTCATCCCCTCAACATGAAACCAGCTCCAAAATAAGTCTTCAATAGAGGCCCTCATTCACACCAAAACATACCTGTGGCAGGGTATGCGTTTTCACTCGCTAATACTGCCTCTGTTATGCAATCCTGAGGGTCAGAGGGTGGAGGGATCGCCTCCAGGTAAAAGAGGTCTTTGTTTTGATGCGGACAGAATAACCAGTAGACAAATGACCAGTATAGACTAGCATAGAATGTGACCACTGTGTCGTGTCCTCAATACAACTGACGCGATGTTCAACCAAGACCAATATGAAGAGAGGCAGTGTTGTGTAATAAAAGCCGGAGGGGGGTGTATATGGTAACGTTGCAACGAATGGGGACCTCCTCTCCTCTCCCATCTCCCCAGCAAATAAAGTTTTTGCAAACAGTGAATCCTCTAGTTTGTTCTACTGTCCCTCTGCTCAGTCAGGTGGGTCAGCGGGGGCGGACGAACCTGGAAGGAAAGGCAGCGGTAGTAGTCCTGGGCGATTTGCTTCTTCTCCAGCAGGACGGTGGCGCTGCCCCGCTCGGGTTGTAGCTCTACCCGCAGGGAGAGGGGCTCGGTGGGGCCGTGGACCTGGGCGCACAGCGTCTCCCTGCTACCACCCACCACCTGGGAGCTCACAGTCACCAGGTAGATACTGCAGGGAGGAGAGAAAGGAAGGAAAAGAGGGGGGAGAAGAGGAGAGGGTGAGAGAAGAGACATTTAGAGGTTGTAGTGTCATGGATTGCACAGCAGGAGGAACAGCGTCATGTGGCCAGCCAGATAAAGGCTGCTGCCAGCGAGGCAGAATGAGAGTTTTGGGCCGATGTTTGGAATAGTCGTGCTGTTTGGAATAGTCGTGCTGTTCCGTCTTTGGAACGTTTAGACCTGTTCTCATTCTACCTTCTGATGCCGGCTGAACTTACAGAGGACACCGGAGGTGATGGGGAGTTCATGAATGCCATTAATATAAAATCAATACCACACACGCGCACACGCACGCAAAGAGAGAGGGAGAGAAAAAGAGAGAGAGAGTATGAGAATGTAGTTCCAGTTTGTCATCTTCAATAAACACACCTCAGCAAACCGAGTTGAGTGGGCACGCGTGCACAATGGAGAAACAGAAGGAAGAAGTTTGTATGGTGTTTTCACCACCAAAACAACATGTCTTTCTAAAAGTTTGGTAGCCTAGTAGGCCAAGCCTTCTTACGTTTCATTGAAGTTGCGCGATGTCGCAGTTTGCAAAAGTGCCGATGCAATCACCAGAATAACGCAGAGCGCTTTGGGAGCAAGTGCCATCGCTGCTGTCCAGCGTCTGGGTCTGTCCGGGTCTGAGCGTGCAGAATGATCTCCCGACGTCCTCGCACCTGTGTAGACTCACAGCTGAAAACGTTCACAATTTATACCCAAGTACCCCCCCCCCTGAGCCCTTAATTGGCCTGAGCACTTAATTGACGTCAGCTGGAAGGGCCAGAGGGTGCAGGGCCGTGAATTAAATGGGACAGCACTTCCAGTTTCGCTCAATGCCCCTCCCACTTCGTTTTCATTGGCTGCCGCGTTCCTCCGACGCAGAGGCTGCTCTGACGCTCCTTCAGCTCTGCAAATTGACCGATTGACGTCTGTTTTAATTTAATAATAATTAAAAAAATAGGTTGGGTGGGATATGTTTGCAGCATGTGGATTTCAAGATAAATGTTGTGTTATCTGCAAATGTCATCATTTATGTGTGATGCACTCAAGCACTGTGTCACATGAGACGCGGTGGGCTGTGGGTATTTTCTGCTCCTAAATCCGTGAAATTGCGGAGTTTCGCTAAGTGCGTTACAGTGCGCAAAATGGCGGCGTGGCGCACTTGTGGACCTAGCAATTCCGTTTTGGAACTACCCTGAGCCCTTGTGGACTTAGCGGGAACGCGCATGTAAGGCCACAAGGCCGCGAGTGCTCTGCACTTTCGCCTAAGTGCGCGATTTGGGATTCAGTTAAACTCGCGGCCCGTGGGCCATTTGCGGCCCGCCACACCACTCCATCCGGCCCGCCACACCCCTCCATCCGGCCCGCCACACCCCTCCATCCGGCCCGCCACACCCCTCCATCCGGCCCGCCACACCACTCCATCCGGCCCGCCACACCCCTCCATCCGGCCCGCCACACCCCTCCATCCGGCCCGCCACACCACTCCATCCGGCCCGCCACACCCCTCCATCCGGCCCGCCACACCACTCCATCCGGCCCGCCACACCCCTCCATCCGGCCCGCCACACCACTCCATCCGGCCCGCCACACCCCTCCATCCGGCCCGCCACACCCCTCCATCCGGCCCGCGACATGTCAGAAATATCATGTAATCCGGCCCGCAAAATCATGTCTTGTAAACGGCGCCGGCAGGCAGGCCTACAATGAGACATTATTATTACTAACCCTACCATGAGACATTCAAGTTGCTCAAACGTGGGCCGAGATTCTGTTATTGTGCGCGAGGTGAACGATGCAGTCACAGATGCAATCAATCCATAGGTGATTTGACCCTCTGAGTCGGGGGGCAACATTTTGACGTGAGATAAAAAAACAGTTCTGCCGTCCCGTCTATTTACAAAGAATACCAGTTGTGAACAGTATGCTAATAAGAAATCCGTATGACAATTCAATATGCACAACGCATCAAACTTCATCTAGACACCACGAGCATGTCAATATGACTTTATGACCGAGCACTAGGCCATACCCAACATCACAACATCACACTGCAACTGCCTGCTGGTGCTAGCTTCCTCGCCGATAGTGATGTTGCTAGTGTTAGTGCTGGTGCTAGTGCTGGTGTTAGTGCTGGTGCTAGTGCTAGTGTTAGTGCTAGTGTTAGTGCTAGTGATAGTGTTAGTGCTAGTGTTAGTGCTAGTGTTAGTGATAGTGCTAGTGCTGGTGTTAGTGCTGGTGTTAGTGTTAGTGATAGTGCTAGTGCTGGTGTTAGTGCTGGTGCTAGTGCTAGTGTTAGTGCTAGTGTTAGTGCTAGTGATAGTGTTAGTGCTAGTGTTAGTGCTAGTGTTAGTGTTAGTGTTAGTGCTAGTGTTAGTGCTAGTGTTAGTGTTAGTGTTAGTGCTAGTGTTAGTGTTAGTGCTAGTGTTAGTGCTAGTGCTAGTGTTAGTGCTAGTGTTAGTGTTAGTGTTAGTGTTAGTGCTAGTGTTAGTGCTAGTGTTAGTGCTAGTGTTAGTGCTGGTGTTGGTGCTGGTGTTAGTGTTAGTGTTAGTGTTAGTGTTAGTGTTAGTGCTAGTGTTAGTGTTAGTGCTAGTGCTAGTGTTAGTGTTAGTGTTAGTGCTAGTGCTAGTGTTAGTGCTAGTGTTAGTGCTAGTGTTAGTGTTAGTGATAGTGCTAGTGCTAGTGTTAGTGTTAGTGCTAGTGCTAGTGTTAGTGCTGGTGCTAGTGTAAGTGCTAGTGCTAGTGTTAGTGTTAGTGTTAGTGCTAGTGCTAGTGTTAGTGCTAGTGCTAGTGTTAGGGTTAGTGTTAGTGCTAGTGTTAGTGTTAGTGCTAGTGTTAGTGTTAGTGCTAGTGTTAGTGTTAGTGTTAGTGTTAGTGTTAGTGTTAGTGTTAGTGCTAGTGCTAGTGTTAGTGTTAGTGCTAGTGCTAGTGTTAGTGCTAGTGTTAGTGTAAGTGCTAACTTCGATAGCCTCTGGAGCACTTCTGCATTCGATTGCACCTGCTGCGGTTTCATTTCGAGTGGTAGTTTCATTAGTATTGCCAGTTTATTTTATTTTTTATGAATAAGTGGTCAATTGTTTTTATAGCTCTTTTCTCCATTGTGAGCAGGTTGGCTAGTTGTAGCAAACCGGAAATAGTTGAAGTCGACGGACGTGTTGTGCCATTGGTGGATTATATATATATATATATATTTAAAGGTAGCCTAGTTTAATTAATAAATACACTTTTAAAATGAATGATGACCTAACACAAACTGGTACAAACCACAATTATGTATTTAATAATTGTGTTAATTAGTAAAAAAAAAAAAATATATTTATTAATTAATATTTTTAAAGAATTTGAGCAGAGATGGGCTGGCCAATCAGGGGGGGCAATTGCCCCCCCTATAAAATCGCCCATGCATCCATCTATCCATCCATTCAGCCATCCATCTGTGTTAGTCCACTAGTGTTATTAAATGAGGAGATATAGATTATGACATCATAATGGGGGAAGCAATGGAATTTAGAATTTGGAGTTGGAATTTGGAATGGGGTTCAATTATGACCCCCAAGAACTTGTACTTGTTTGTGAATTTGAAAGTTAACATTCAGATTAATTTGGGCATTGCGCATGTGGAGAGCTTTGGAGAAAGACACAGTTATTGCAGTTTAGTTATTATAGTGAAATTATGTTCAGCAAGTTGCTACCCAAGTTTGGGTGCAACACAGTGCACCCGTTGGTGTGGACGGCCGGCGCGGTGTTAACGGCAGCTGGGGGCGTCTACATTTACCAGCGTTTCTGGGGATCCTCACCCTCATCTGAGGAAGGTGAGAAACAAACTAGCCTTCATATGCTAATGTGTTTTGTCACAAAACCAAATAACTACATAGCTCATATGGCTATTAAAAATAATGCAGAACCCTAGAATATCTAGAAGAGGCCTTTAGAATATGTTTGCTCTAAATTTGTATTAATTCATTCAGTAGACGTTGGTGGATCGCTCTTGGTTTATTGTTGTGGTCAGAGACCTATCAATTTACTATGACTGTTGCCATGGTAGCTAGTTGCCAAACATGATCGCTGACACTGTCAGCAAATAGAAATGCTTCTACCATCCTGACATAAAACTCAACCTTTCAGAGGGTATGTGGGTGGCATGGCTTCATGTGGCCGATCTACACGTAGGGCGAGTTCAGCCCAGACAAAACGGAGAAAAACGTTTATTGAAACAGAAATGATGGTGCATTACAACAATATGCTGTTTGGGTAACACAGAGAAAACATTTCTTTCAACCTGGAAAATCTTTTTTTTAAATAATGCTCATGAAAACCAATAAGAGGAGGAGCTTATATATTTGGGTTGTGGTCAAGGCCTTTAGCCAACTACTAAAAGGGTAAAGGCTAGTTCACATAAAGGCAAAGGCCGTTTAGGGTTAAGGTTACTGTAGGGTTAAGGTTAGGGGTGGTGGATTAGGTTTAGGGTTCGACCAGTCTCAGCGTTTATGGGAACTAGCCACTACCCCAAATGAAAGGTCAAAACCCGTGATGGATGTCATCAGCCAATGAAAAAACAGCTTGACACTGAAACAGAAAAACAGAAAATCTGAACAGATAGGCTGCATTCCAAATCTGAACAGATAGGCTGCATTCCAAATCTGAACAGATAGGCTGCATTCCAAATCTGAACAGATAGGCTGCATTCCAAATCTGAACAGATAGGCTGCATTCCAAATCTGAACAGATAGGCTGCATTCCAAATCTGAACAGATAGGCTGCATTCCAAATTGCATACTTCCACATTTTACTACCAGTACGTACTACTGCTGCCCATAGAATGTACGCACTTTGCACGCAGTATGCAACCAATTGGGACTACTTTGTCATAACATTGTGCCATCAAATGATCACATCCGTCGCTGTCCATGATGCGACATTCGTCCACAGCTGGGATTCATACCTCTGGCGTGACTCACACATGTCACATAATTTCCACTGAACACAGGATTGTGGGTGAAAAGATAGCCAAAAAGGTGTACTGGCTTGCATACTGCAAAATACAACCGCATGTACAGTAGTACAGTAGGACATCCTGATAGTTTTTCCATACTGCATGTTGGGACATACAGTACTACATCAATTTCTGGCGTACTATATAGCATGGAAGTACGCGATCTGGAACGCAGCCATAGATTTTCATGTGAACTCCAACTGCAGTAGTTGGTTGGTTTCTGGTTGGTTGAGTAACCAGCTAATTGTCTGTTCTCAAGACCTGAATCATCAGTGTCCAGATGATCTCCCCATCGCTCCTGACGCCCCAACAGCTGAACCATCCCAAGTAACGTTTCACTTCTCATTGTTTCCCACAAGTCATTCATTAAACAAATGTAGACCTTATAAAGGCATCATTTGGACAGGCTCTGTGTCTTTTGGCAGGATGTTGGCGGGGAGACTGGCCAGCGCCTGCTTCTACGGTGGAAGTACAGCCCAATGCGCTGTGGCCCGGTCACCATCTACAGAGTGAGAGCCCAGTCACCTCAGTGACGAGACCCAGCAGCATAATGGGTACATTTATCAATGAACTGACACTCTCTAAAGCTCTTCTGAGGGTTTTTGTTTTGCTGTCTTTTTTTTAAGGAGGTCAATCAGGAGAGCGGCCGGCACCTTGCTAACAACACCTGCTGTGGTCCGGTTGTCCCATTCCAGGTCAATGTTACATCCTCTATTATATGTCAAGCATTAGCTCAAAGCTCTTTGATTGACATGAAATGGGGAAAAAAAACTTTCTTTCAAATACTTCAAAGTGTTCCTATTGCTGCGTAGCTGCTTTTGCAGATAGTAGTTTGAGAGAAACGGTAGTCTCAGGTGTGGGGATGCATGTGCTGGTTGTGTGCAGGCCCCTCCAGAGTCAAGGCTGGGAACCACACAGTCATACTGGAACCGGTTGAAGTCTGAGTTCTCCTTCTGGACTGATTCTGAGGTCAGTGTGAAATTATGTTATGTCATTCCTACATAATAATAATAATTATTATTATTATTGTTATTATTATTGTTGTTATTTTAATTTTGAATCTCAAAGTGCTGAAATTATCTGTGCCCCATCAGTATCCTGAATTTTAGAAATCCTTCCATTAAAAAAAATAGGAGAGGTAAAAAAAAAAAAACTTGAGGATTTACAGTAGAACCCCCCCCCCCCCAACACACACACACACACACAAAGTGCAGAATTATGACCATCAGACCCTGATGTGATAGTCTGACTTGACTGTGCTCATGTTTGGGTTGTGCAGCAAATCTCAGTCCCAACTCAATACGTGTGGCTGACCAGTGGACGTATGACCCAACTGTGGCGGAGCGATCTAGAGACTAGAGTCAACCTGCAGGTAACGTGTTGCTTTGTTATTGACTTAATAGTGTGTTCCAGTAACAAATACTACATTTATTATCCTTTGCTAAAGAGTGTTTGTCTGACCTGAACCTAAAAATATTAACTTCATGGTTACCTCTCTTGATACTGAAGGGTGCACCTATCCTTCACTCCGCCACAAACCATGTCATGGGAGTTAAAGTACGTATCTTCATTTATTTTTTAATATATATAACATTTTTAACAAACGTAAGAGATGAAAATACCTATCATCCTTGTTCGGTCTGCTTATATTTCTTTAGCTAGTGGGAGGCGCTCTAGAGGAGTATATCTCCTACAGCTACAAGCAGAACACCTGCCTCACCCTGTTTGATGGCTTTGGCGTGAGTGGTCGTTAAACCTTCAGCACTAACCAGGTGTTGTTTGTTGACTCACCCCTACATGGATCAGTTAGTGATCGGGTGCTTTTGCGTATTAAAACAGCAGCGGGACGTGACGCTGGAGTTCTCCGGGTTCTACGTGGATCCTAGCGGCGGGGTCCATCCCTCCCACTGGACGGCTGCTCGGACGTTCCACGGATATTCCCAGCATCCCCACGGCCGCCCATAGCCCCGGGAACACTGACGGGGGGTCACGGGAGACTCCGTACCCTGAGAAGGAGAAGAAGAAGAAGAGGAGGAGGCAGAAGCAGAAGAAGAAGGAGGAGGAGGAGGACAGGGATGCTTCCTGCCTCATGTTAGTCCTGTTAGACTGGCACTCTGACACTTTATTATGTGGTTTGATATAAAGGTTTTCTTCTAAGGAGCCAGTGAGCCAAATCCAGCCATAGCCAGGACAGTGCTGACTTGTTTGCTCTGCTGTTCCTAGGCTGCATCTGCAGAGAAAAGGATTCATCCAGGGCTTGAGTGCCAAAATGGCCGCCCTTCGCAAGGCATTTGACGTGAGTTCAAATTATGTACAAACGTGCCTCTTCTTATGTATTCTGTCCATGTACATGAGTCTAGATGTCCGGTTTGAGCTCACATTGTTTTTCCACAGTCCCTCCTGACCCAGGAAACCACGAAAAACTACCTGACAGTGGCATCGAAGATGATCCTGTGTGGGCTGGTCACCCTCAACCAGGCGGTTAGTAGACCTAACCAGGCGTCTCAGGCTGAGAGCCACAGGGAATGTGTATCCATGGCCATTCACAAATCACCTCAATGATTATCTCGGTCTCTATGATTGGTCAGGATGCCAGGTTCGTTGGTGCTGCATTCGACCGCCTGGTGAGCTACATCGAAGCCCCAGGTCACAAGGCTGGTATAGAGAGGGAGTTGGCCTCTGTCCAAGTAAGCTACTGTCTATATGGGACCTTCTGCTGTGATATTGTCTGGTATTCCACTAAGCAGCATATTTCTGCGTTGTTTTGTCGTTGGATATTTAGGTGTACCACGCCAACGTCCTGGACATTGTGTACGAGTACATCCTCCTGGGAAAGATGAGGAACGGTGTTCCCCCACTGGCGAAGAGAGTAAGCTGTAGTTAGTGTGTTGAGGGAGTGTGTTGAGGGAGTGTGTTGAGGGAAGCCATTTCAAACTTCATTAAGGAAATCTCACCCCGACTTAGTTAATGTGCTCTTTCCCCTAAAAGGAGGAGGGAGAATTCCTTGATCACCTCTTCCAGGTCCTGGACCACATTTTTAAACCTCCTACTGGATGGCAGCCGCGGGCTAAAACGTTCCTGGAGGTCCTCCAGGTACACGCTTTGATTTTCTTTGTCAAGCTTGTTTTTGTTTACATCACGCTCTGGATCTTTGTATGGGGTACTAGTAACGTGTGTCAATGTGTCTCCCTGCTCTCAGGTCCAGCTGATAAACCTTCTGGAGAGCATGGTGGAGATGGATGAGTCCATATTCAGCCAGCCAGATGAGCTGTCAGCTGTCCTCTTTAGCAGGCTGGAGGAAATTGTTCAGTTCCTCTTGGAGGATCTGGAGGGCTGATAAAACATTTTATTCATATTTTCATAAATGAATATTTGAGTTATTTTATATTAGTAATTTGCAAAGTAATTATTATCAACGCATTTGTATAAGGTCAGCTAATATATTTGATAATACCATGTTCATGAGTTGTAGACCTTTTTTGGACATTATTCTGAAGTGCAACTATTCCTAATTTACACTAGTATACAGTGCCCATGGAGCCGTTGTGGTAGTTCTCTTCCATCCATCCATCCATCCATCCATCCCTCCCTCCCTCCCTCCCTCCCTCCCTCCCTCCCTCCCTCCCTCCCTCTCTCCCTCCCTCCCTCCCTCCATCCATCATTCCATCCATCCATCCATCCATCCATCCATCCATCCATCCATCCATCCATCCATCCATCCGTGTTAGTCCACTAGTGTTATTAAATGAGGAATAGTTGCAACTTTTGAGTAATGTCCCAACTAATTGCCCTTGAGTGTGTTCAAATTCAGCGAGCAAACGTTCACGAATGTTTGCAAACTATTTAAAACTTTTTTTCATTAAGCTTTGTGTTCAACGAGAACATTTGCAAACATAAGGGGATGATCTGAGAATGCTTAAACTAGAATACACACGTTTTTGAAAACATGAAATAGCAGCCGAAATCAGAGTTTGTGGTTGGTTGTTCACCTTGGAACCCTTGATACAAGAGGGGTATAAATGTGCGAGTGCTTTTGAGGGTGTGTTGGGTGGGTCAAACAACTTTAGTGAGACAACAGCGAGTGCAAAACTACACAGGGTAATTGCTCAATGCTCGCTGCCCGAGCGCCTCCACGCATGCATGTGGACCACTGGTTTAAGCAACGGGTTTATTTCACGTTTAAAACCGTGCATATTCTACGTTGAAGCATGGCTAAAACAATGGGTCTATTCTTAGTGTTAAGCATGGCTAAAACTATGGGTCTATTCTTAGGTTTAAGCATGGCTAACACATGAAACTGAGCCGCTTCACACAAGTGCCTCTACTCGTCTATTACACCTTTAGCCATGATACCGGGTTGCATTAGCAAGAAGTTTACTAATCGCTTGTTCATGATCTATTACCTATTAATAAGGTGTAGTTTAAACCAATTATTAAAGAACATTTAACAAGTCATTAATAACTCATTAACTAACATTTTGTGAATGATCTATTAACTATTTATAAGGGATATTTATTCTAGAGTGTTACTAAATAGAACAGTTTTAAATGATTATGGCAACGCTTGCTCATCCACACTAACCAGTTCATCGTCAGATGTGCAAATACAAATGTCAGAAATAAGTTAACAAACTACCATAACGTGATAAGTTACATTTGTTGAAGACCTGAAGACAGCCTATTAGGTCCCCACATTCACTGGCTAAACAAAGTATTGCGGCACATTGAAGACCTACGTTGAGCCTAGTCAGTAATGCTCATTTGCATTTCACTTCAGTGTGAGTGAGAATTGTGCGTCTCTGGTGTCATCACCCCTGCTGTGTGTGGAGTATCAGACACGCCCACCAGGTGGCACAGCGTGCAGCATCTGAGGGTCAGGTGACCCAGACCTGCCGTCAGTGCTCTGCCATTTCACAGCTTATTTGACAGAATAACTCTTGATGCAGCTGACTGGGAGTCGTACTACGGTTGGTGTGTGTGTGTTCTGACTTTACATTGTTGGGACACAATGTCCCCACAAGTATAGTTAAACAAGAAAAAACGGACGGTCCCCACACTATATTTTTGCTGACCGGCTATCCGGTACTCAGTAGTATTCATTAGTAACTAACAAGCAAGTTATTCTTTAAGGTAATTTACTGTTTTACTGGGATATAATTTAATCGTTTTTATGTAGGCCTGCTTATTCCCAGTATGTCGCTTGCACACCGTCGGTTCTGAGCTGGGTGACTAACAATCACTACGGTGTCCGGGATCGCTATCGACTGGGTCACCGGCCGGTCGGGTCGCATAGGGCAGTAAGACCACAAGATGGCCGCCGCGCTCGGCTCAATGTACAGTCAGGCCACTACAAGCCAAAAGCGAATGCGTTAGTAGGCGAGTAGTGCTTCTGTGATCGGTGGGCTTTGAAAAGAAGACACCGGGAAGCAGAAGGCTGAGCTCTCATTCCAGGGGAGCCTGGCTTGGGGCCTCGGACGGAACGGGGTCTAGCCCGGGATTGCGCCCTGGATGGGAGGTCCGAAAGACTTAAGCGGATCTTTTAGGTATTGGTGCGAACGAATCCTTTTATGCTTGGTATTTGCCTTGGTTTCGTTTCAGATTGTGTTGGTCTGGATTGTTGAAAACAGAAACCCCCGGGGTGGGTTTAGTAACTATCTAAGGAGTTGTGACTCAACAATAGATATATTATATTGTTCTTTGACTTCGTCCTTGTTTCGTTACTAGGGTATATGCCTTTCAGAAGAAGTGTGAGTTTGGTCTCGTGATTTGTTCCCCTGCAGTTGATGTACAGTTAAGGTTGTTTATCGGTTGCAGCTTAGAACGGTTTTTAGTTAATACGCCAAAGTTGGCACAGAACGGGCTTCCCTTTGGCCGGTCGCGGGTGGAATTAAAACCGCAAAGCCGTTGTATGTTTTCTCAACGAAGGTAGCTACGGGGAGTGGCTTGGTAGTGTCCGGTCCGCGGTTCTTGGAGAAACGTTTGTCCCTTTTATCCCGGGTGGTTGGGTAGCTTCCAACCAAGAGGGCTGCGGGTCAGCCGAGTGTTGTAACGTGGGCCTGTGTTCGTCCTGTGTTCGTCCCCTTTGTTCGTCTTTTGTGTTCTGTGTCCCTGCACGGGGCGTGTTCGGTTTGTTGTTTACTGTTTGAGCTTCGGCTCTTGCCTTGTATTGTTTATTAAGCGCGCCTATTATCCAGGTAAGTGTTGTAAGTATTTTGTACACTGTTTAGACTGTTAAATTCGTAACTGCTAGATTTCCAGTAGGCTAGCTGGTTGTCTGGGAGACAAAAGGAAACAACAACTTCTACTCCGCTCTCCCGGTGACCCGCCATCGAGCCAGAGAACAAAGGACCAGTGGACTGGGTGAGTTACTGAGCGGTTTAATGTGTCTTTGTTTCTTTCGAAATTGTATTCTTTCCCGCCGTGAGTTAAATATAAGGTTTCCTTTCATTACTGTTTTGGGGTTTTAGGCTGCGTCGTGTTTATTAGGGATTTGTTTCAGTATAGCTTTTATTAAACTGAATTTCCCCGCGCACGCTCACATACAACATCCGGGTCTTACATGCAACATTTTGGGAGCACCACTAGGTGTCCCTGTAACACCGGCTACTAACATATGCCTATATGTAACAGGATTCTACTGCTAACTTGCAATTTGTCTAGCCCTGATGAGATTGTTGCGCTGAAGCATTATTCTGCGAGCGTTTGTTGGCAGATTTCGTTATGCGCTAAAGCATTTTCGATTTCTTACATCCCCATCTGAGATTTAGTGTTAAATTTTTAGCTAAGATTCGGGCTCAGCTAGAGGTGTTTGAGATGTCTAGGTTAAGGGAAAAGCCTGTTAATTCTATAGACTGGTCTGCTTTTAAGATTTGGGAGAGAGTAGCACGAGAGGGTTTCTTTAGATCAGGAAGGAAAGATAAGGAGGTTCAGCAGACTGTCTCTCCGCCATTTCCCCAGCAGAATAACTGATTTAAAATTAGATTTTTCCCCCTCGACTCGTTGCCCCGTGCTCACACCCAACCAGGCTGTTGCTGTTCCCCCTTTTCATGCTCCCGCCATTAGCCACGCCCCTTCTCTCTCCCCTCTACAATACGAGTTAAGCGCGCCCCTTTCTACGAGGTATTCGTCCGAACAAGAACAGGTCAGGAAGGAAGAGCCTCCGATTTGGGGTCGAGCGCCACCTGCTGGAGTTCCCTTGAACAACCCACAAGGGAGATTTTAACTAGCCAAGATAGAGCCATATTTTTTTAAGGTAAATAAACAGGAGAAGACAGATGTAGCTGAGGACTAGGGAGGGGGAGTGGGCACCCCTGGACCTAGTCCTCAACGGACGGGGGCGGGACCGCAAGGTCCCAAAAGGGCAAGTTAAATTTACATATAGTGCTGGGGAGACGACTGAAGGCCCCCGTGTCTGATGAAGTATGAATTAACATACTGCTCTGGTACCGTCTAGTCAGCACTGTGTCGCCGTTAAGGGGTTGGCACTGTGTGGTACGTGGACGACAGTCCACACCTCAGCAGAGGGGCGTAAGAGACGACCTCTGTGAATAGGCAAGGCTGGTGAAAACGGTCAAAGTTCTAATATCCATAGCACAAGTGGAATTAGGATCAGACCGTCGGTTCTGAGCTGGGTGACTAACAATCACTATGGTGTCCGGGATCGCTATCGACTGGGTCACCGGCCGGTCGGCTCGCAGATGGCAGTAAGACCACGAGATGGCCGCCGCGCTCGGCTCAATGTACAGTCAGGCCACTACAAGCCAAAAGCGAATGCGTTAGTAGGCGAGTAGTGCTTCTGTGATCGGTGGGCTTTGAAAAGAAGACACCGGGAAGCAGAAGGCTGAGCTCTCATTCCAGGGGAACCTGGCTTGGGGCCTCGGACGGAACGGGGTCTAGCCCGGGATTGCGCCCTGGATGGGAGGTCCGAAAGACTTAAGCGGATCTTTTAGGTATTGGTGCGAACTCAAAAGTCTGACAGGGTTTTGAATAGGTGTTTGAGTTTAGGTTATGGTTTTCGCTTTGATTCAGGAGTTTATGCTTCAATAGTCAATGAATGGCCATAAGCTGTTCGTTTATGCATTCTACTGTATGAATTTCATTCACATAATGATGATGTGTTTGTGAGGAGTTGGCTTTAGGCTTTCCCCTCTGCTATTGACCCCAGTCTGTGTTGAGTGTTATCTTTCCGGTGCTATGGACCCTGGGCGGCAGGTCTTTGAGGAGCCTGGATCGTGCCTTCCTGGGGACTGCGACACCGGGGGGTTTGTTGTCTGAAGATTGCTCCAGCATGGAAAGAGGATATGAGACAGCGCTGAGGGCTGTTCTCTTTCGATGAGGCTATGTGCTAGTAACCTCTGGCCCCGATTTGCTTTGTTGCTGTGTGATGATTTGGTTATTTGTATGTGTTTAATGTTTTTGTTAAATATCTCATGTTTATAGTTTGAGGCACATTCATCGGGGCTGAGTGTTTTTCTGAGTGTTTTACAGACAACTGTCGTTCCGGGAGTGATGGGTGAATGCCGAACCAGGAGACGACACAGGACCGGAGGTGGAGATGGAGGTTACCGGCCTGTTTCTCTACAGATGGGCGATCTGTGGTTCGTGGGACGCAGGGCCAACGCCATGTCACCGACTCACCGTGAGCGACAGATAAGTATGACATAGGGAAGAGACCATTTTGTCAGAAGCGGTGCCCAAATACTCTCCTCAAATGCAGAAGAGGGAAGTTTTAGATATACAATTTTAGCTATACAAATGAAGCTTTGATGGATTTTTTGATTAGTTGATAATTGATGTTTTCTTAATTGTAAATGAAGCCAGTTCATTTTAGTGTCATTTTATTTGAGTGATGCATTTTTTTTCCCCCATCTCTGTTTTATCCTGACTTCAGGACATTTGTTTCTACCCTTAGGGGGGGTTATTTTGTTGAGACGAGAATGTGTTTATTTTATTTTATTTCATAAAATCGGGAGAGAAATTCTAGAGCCAAATCCAATTGCCTTGATCATGACTGGGGACTGGGCGTGTTAAAGTCATTCTTACACTGCCCCTGATGTCACTGTAGGCTACTGCAGAGCCTAGATCCAAGATTACAAAAGCTAGATTCCCCACTGACAAACTACATAGACTGACGAGCCGACTGGCTCTAATGACACTTGAACAGACACCCTGTTTAAGTTTTCCTGACTGAATAACACAATTTTTCCCCAAAGCAGGAGCTTGCACTTAACCATGTTTCTGAGTATCTCCAACAGACTGCTGATAACCATTCCTGACCAAAGAGGGGAACAGGGAAACCAGACCAGAGGACTCTCCTTTTGCTCTTCTGTTTTGTCTCTGTTGTCTCTCTCATCTGTGGATCCACAGACGGAGCACTTCATCAGCCTGTACTGGGGGAGCGGGAGCGCCGAGGTGGCCCTCCAGCAGCACGACCCGGGCCGGCCCTACGTGGAGCAGTACCGTGTGGACCGGGCTCAGTTCAAGAGCCTGTACGTGCTGCTGGCGCCCTGGCTGTGTGGTGTCCACACGGACACCGTGTCCCACCGCGCCTTCACCCTGCTGGACCAGGACAGGGACTCCCTCCTCACCTTCCGAGAGCTCGCTGGCTGACCGCTCTATGCAGACCTGCCCAATGGGGAGACAGACTACCAGGAGCAGATAAGCAGCCTGAGAACAGGCCAGAAAACATGGAAGAGAAGTAGATGTTGCGGGATGAACCTACCCGTCAAAGATGGAACAATCAGCACCAGGACATTCTGGCCTGTGTGGAATAGCTGTCAAAAGTAGCTGAGAGGACGGTCCATGCAGCCGAACCAGAGATCTCAAGGGCAAAGCGGTCACTGCCACACTGTCCTCTCCTCTGATGAGCAATCGGAGACTGACCTTGACGGTCACCGCCACACTCTCCTCTCCTCTGATGAGCAATCGGAGACTGACCTTGCCGGTCACCTCCTTCTCGTGGTTGTGGTATGACAACGTGGACAATCTCAACAGCAATGACTGCACCTCTAACCGCACACACTGGAACCTACATTAAACATTCAGAGACGCAAACATGGAAGCTATGATCCAGAGGAAATTACATGCGATTATTCACAACAAGTGTGAATGAACTTTGAAATTATCTTGAAAAAATATAATATTTGTTTACAAGAGTTACAATGGTTGAAACATGAGTTGATAAATAAGTTTGGGTTTTTCCTCTAAATTGACCAAGAGGTTTTTTGCCCTTCTTACACTGGTAACCATTTCATCTTTTTGCCTTGTTCAAACTTTAAAATCAAGGTTTTTTGGTGAATGGTTGTCCACTTTTAGACTATAAATAGTATATAATCATGTCATCTTTTTTACCTTGTTTCCTGTCATATTTCTGAAACAAGGGGTTTTGGTGCGTGATTTTGCACGTGGAAAGAGATAATCTTTTTTTTGTTAAATATTTCACAATAAAATTAAAAAAAAAAAAAAAAAAAAATTTGTTTTTTGCTCCACCTAGTGGAGAGATTATTTCCTTTCCACATGTATAGCATAGCTGAATGTTTACACTTTGTGTTTGGATTTTATATTTTATTTTTGTGTACCTGTTCAGGCACAAATGGGGGATTGTTGAGGAATTTACATCCAAACACCTTAAACCTTTGTCCTCTCACTCCTTTTGTAATACATCACCTCCCCCAAATATTCACATAGCTGTGCTAACATACAAAATGGCTTCCAGAAGGCCATCTGTCTACAATAGAATAACCATCCTTTGCCATCCTTTGTCCCCAATTGCCGCCCTTTTTCTCATGTCACATGTCTGTACTCTTGGCCACGCCTGCCATTTCATATGATGTACAATGCAGTAGCCAATCACATCCTGGAAGGACCTTACCTGTGGTTTGACTGCATATAAGGCACAGCAGAAGACCAAACGGGCACTTCGCTGAATAAACCACCCTTGTTGCGTTTTCAGGAAGTCCTTGCGCTCGTATGCTTTTCACAATAAACCAGACTTAACCTTTTGAACGAATCTTGGTAAATCCTTTTGACTTGATCAGTTATTTTACTATCACACCCTCCCCCCCCCCCCCCTCTTTCTCTCCCTCCCTCCCTCCCTCCCCATTCCAGAGCCCCAACCCTTCATTGACTTTCTGTGTGAAGACTCATGACAGGCTGTACTACATGGTTGCTCCTTCCCCCGAGGCCATGAGGATCTGGATGGATGTCATCGTCACCGGGGCGGAGGGATACACACAGTTCCTGAACTGAGAGGGGGGCGGAGGGATACACACAGTTCCTGAACTGAGAGGGGGGCGGAGGGATATGGTGGTGGAGCCGCCGCGTGGCTGTGGTGTGGTGATCACCCTGGTCACCACCAGACTGCTCTGTCAGGGACACATTTACAGATCTCTCTCTCATTCCCAGCATCGGGAAAAGCCTTTTTCTTTTCTATTGTTTTGTTACTTTTGATCATATATATTTTTAAACTCACCTCTTCACTTTACAATGTAGACATTTTCACCACCGAATTTTCTACTCTTGCCTTGTTTTGGATTGAAAAGGAGCCCTGGAGGACATCGCCACAGACACACACACACACACACACACACACACAGACTGTAAATAAACCATAACATAGTACTGTCAAAGCCTTTCTATATTGCCAAATAGAGATCTTGTTTTAGTTACAGACTCAAGGTTTTGAGACCTTATCGTAATATGTAGTTTTCTTTTTAATTTTTAAAAGTTTAAATTTTTTACACACTGTATTGTTGAATATTGCCAAATGACATGATGCCTATGTTTTCTGAATGATGGTCATTTCATGGAATGCTCCATAAAGATTGTGTTTTTCCAGAATCTATGTAAGACTTTTTGTGATGGAGAGGTGTCATAATCTAAGAAATATATTTTAAGAGATCTTATTTGGGAGTCTTCTATCAACGTTACAGCTAACAGAGATCAGAGATTGGGACTACATTTATCAGTGTCACCAGACAGCAGCTCAGGAGTCCATGTTTGTAGTTCTCATTAACCCAGACAGTCCACTGTTGAACTACATTTCACTGTGTCTGTCTAATACTGTCATGTTGCCAACAAAACTCTGTAAAGGTGCAAAACACACATGCACACACACAAACAGAAAAGCCCGATTCGTTTGCCAAGTCCTGCTAACTTGACCCTGAAGCAGCCATCCACCACTGCCAGCCTACACCATCAGCTAGAGGGCGCTAGAGAGGCCAGACAGATACCAGATGGAGAATATGACCCATCATACTGTGCCTTGATACGTGTCATTCCTACTCCTAGTCTGGCTCTGGCATGCAGGACTAGCTACAATCTGAGTTTAGACCAGACCTTCCTCCACTAGCTCCAATCTGAGTTTAGACCAGACCTTCCTCCACTAGCTCCAATCTGAGTTTAGACCAGACCTTCCTCCACTAGCTCCAATCTGAGTTTAGACCAGACCTTCCTCCACTAGCTACAATCTGAGTTTAGACCAGACCTTCCTCCACTAGCTACAATCTGAGTTTAGACCAGACCTTCCTCCACTAGCTGCAATCTGAGTTTAGACCAGACCTTCCTCCACTAGCTACAATCTGAGTTTAGACCAGACCTTCCTCCACTAGCTACAATCTGAGTTTATTTGATAGTTAGGTTTTAGGAATATGGTGTGGAAAGACTTGCATGAGGTATCAGTCTACAAAAAGGAAAAACCCATCAGACCAGACTAGACCACACCCTCCAGGTTTAATAGAGTCTCTACTGGTGTCATTGTGATATTCTTGATCAGGATATTGTGAAGTATTGATCAGGCTGTGATCAATCGTGATGTTTCAGATGTGTTTTTGTAGATGAGACTACGCTGTGGTTCTGATCATGTGACCTGTGCTGGGCTCTGATCATGTGACCTGTGTGCTGGGTTGTGATCATGTGACCTGTGTGCTGGGTTGTGATCATGTGACCTGTGTGCTGGGTTGTGACCATGTGACCCTGCAGAGATGACCAGCCATGTCTTTTGTAATTCATGTGGACAATGCCTGAGCTCCTTGATGTCTGTCGGTATAGAAAGAAGACTAGGGATAAAAGACCTTCATATATTCTCATTCTGACCGCTTCCCCCACATCTCCCTGGAGCATCTTAAGTGGTCAGCATCCGCAAAAGGAATCAGATCACTGTTGGGATATTGTCCATGTTTTAAAGAAATAAGACTTTACTGTATAAATGAATGCCTGTACAAAAATATCATTTATTCACCATTGAAATAAGACAGTATTGTAAAAAAAAAAAACTTCATAAGTGTCATTGAAGACTAATTGATTTGAGCAAATACCAGGGGTGTATCAATGCACTGTGTTTGTTGATCCCACTGAACACACAGCAGGTTAGTAAACTGTATTCTTACGAGCTCCCATTAGCCTCACACACACATAACATGTTGATGGCCCCGTCTGGGAGTCATGCGGTACTTTAATGTATAGAGTTTGTCAGATCTAGTAAAATGTTACAGAAGCACCGTGTGTCATTGTCCTTCTTGAACACACTCCACCAAACACCCAAGTTCATTCAAAACATTTATTTCAGTCTCAAGTCATTGACATCTAGAAAGAGTCCTTTGGGAACTAAACACTCACATGTACTGTTGGTCAGTGAAAAGCATGTAAATACACACATGAAGGTAAAAATCCCAGACATGTAGGGGCTCTTAAAAGACTGCACAAATGTAAAACTACACAGAAATTTAAGTGATTGGTTAATCTCTGCACCAATTAGCAGGAGGCCGTGGTCTCCAGTCACTTTAGAATTCGTTGAATTCGTCACCTGTGTAAACAACGGCAAACAAATGTTACACCTGTCTGACAGCTCTCCCAATAGACTGTGGGACAGTTCCCCTTAGTTGGATGTTCCAAGACTAGGGCTGCACAATTAATCGTGAATTAATCTAAATTGCGATTATGACCTCCGCGATTAACTTAATCGCAAAAGGCCGCAATTAACGTGATTAATAATTTTGCTTTGAATTGTGTGCTAGGACTACACGGACGAATCACAGGCACTTATGGCGTTCCCGCTGAGTGGTTACGAAAAAGATGTCGCTCAAGCCCAGCAGGTCATATGCAAACTGCAGAGCTAAAGCCATTACTTATTAATATATAGAAATATGAATCACCATCAATCTCAATTACCATTTTGAAGAAAATAATCGCAATTATCATCTTTGGTCATAATCGTGCAGAGGAAAATGGCCAGAGAAGACTGGAGATGTGGTTAAAGGAGGTGATGAACTTACCCTCGGCACACGGGGAGCTGTATTCGGTGACGGCCTCCTCACCTGAGGAGAGACAGACACACAAACTCAGAACTCTCAAGTCGAGTCGATCAAACCATGTTCCTCCATGGCATCTGTGTCTCCGCTGTGCGTGACTGAGCGCGTGTGGTCATACTTGTCTGGTAGTAGTCGTAGACCTTGACCACGGCAGGTTTGAGGTTCCTTACTGAGACGTCCTGCTGGATGACCACCGTGTACGACTGGCTCTGCTTCTGCTTCAGCTGCAGGACCACACACACAAATGCAAATACACACATTACAGACCGCAAATCCACCCAGCACTTGTCAAATACCCTCACATGTGCCTTGAAACATTTGTGGATTACAAATCAACTGTGAACACTAAATATTTGTCTAACTTTACAGTAATTGTAAAACGTAAAGACCATAAAGATTTGTTTAACTTTACAACCAGAATGATTTTTCCATTGGGCAGTATAAAATTGGATTTGTCCAATTTTACAGCTGTAGAGATTTGTCCAACTTCACACCCACCCAGGACCACTGATTTGCCCAACTTTCCAATATAAAATATTTGTCCAACTTAACAGCATTGAAGATCTGTCCAACTTATAAATACAAACATTTGACCAACATTTGACCCAACTTTACAAGTAAAATATTTGAGACGTACGCCGTCTAGGTAGATGATGACATGTCCGTCCTCCTGGTCAACACGTTTCACGTTGCGGTCTCCCTTCGCATGCGGGGACAGAACACAGTTAACAGAAGCATTACAGGCCGTGAGCGGCGTTATGCCAACTAAGTGTATTAGCATTTACTTCAGTACTGAGTGCTGTACTACTGCTGATGGAACTCACAGACTCCAGGGAATCCTTGACCAGGACGAAGCCAGAGAGCAGCTTGAAGTCGATAACCACCATGTTGGTCTCCTCGCGGCGGCCAGTGTACCTGAGACGTGCACACAGAGATACTGCAACAAACATCGCTTTCCCTCCGGTTGCCCTTGGCAACTTTAGTGTCAGTTTGTTTTTGGTTGTCTTCAAAAGCCCTGGTGAACACATTCACCATCACATTCACCATGTGAGGACCAATACCTGACCACCACGGTGACCTTGAGGACAGGCTTGGTGTTGACCTTGAGGACAGGCTTGGTGTTGACCTTGAGGACAGGCTTGGTGTTGTTGCATTTCCCCACGACCCTGCTGGTCACGCTGAAGACGGAGAAGTCTGGAGGAGGCGGGATGTTGTAGCGCAGAGCCATCTGGATCCACGCCGGAGGAGACGGCACGGAAAGACACAGGACAGACGGAAAGACACAGGACAGACGGAAAGACACAGGACAGACTGTCACCTGACACTGATCAAATCACAGGACGCGATCGACTATACAGATCCAAAACTCCTACTCCGTTGACGTGCGTTCATATCATAGGCTTTCTATAGAGAGTGGGAGGTGTGAGGAGGCAGCGTTCTGACCTGTAGGAACACACAGCCTCGTCCCTCTGCCCTGATCCTGTACTCCCCGGGCACCTCCCCTAGTGGCCGCTCCTGGTACAGCAGGCGGTTGTGCTGGTCCACCTTGAACTCCTGCCTCATGCCGCCAGCAGAGCTCACCACCACCGTGCTGGCGCCCTCCGGGCTGTAGGTGGCAGCGCCATACTTCGCCAGGGCCTTCAGCGCCACCACGGTGTCCTGGTCACAGACCGAGGGGTCAGTATTGACAGTACGCCGGTTGCAGAGCCAAGTTAAGGTAGGGGTGTGTGTGTGGACCTACCTGCGTGGAGGAGAAGCCGCCGTAGGGGTTCTGTTGCTGGGCCAGCCAGCGGACGATACTGGATGAGTAGTCCAGCCCGAACCCGTCCATGGTCGGCCCAGAGAGCAGCGCCAGCAGCACATATGACGTCATCTCCACCTCGATGGAGCCCAGGCGCTTCCCAAGGACCTCGGCTCTCTCCCAGTAGACACCCTGGTCTGCGGAGGGTCAGTCAGGGGTTCAAGTCTGCACAGAACAGACTGATCCATACTGTCTCTACCTGTAGGCCCACACAAGGGCTTTGACAACACATGAGAAGCCATGTCGATGAGCTAGAACCCGAACAGCCAACCAGCCAGATGCAATTACCTGCGGTCTTCTTGGCCTTCTGGTGCAGGTATGAGATGAGCTTGCTCCGGACCTCCTGGTCCCCGGCCAGGGAGAAGGTGTAGGAGAGGAGGGCGATGGAGTAGTAGTTGAGATCGCCCGGCGTTCCGGCCAGCGCCGTCTTCCTCAGGCAGTCCAAACTCTGCTCCACCATTGGGTCCTGACAATACAGGGGGCGCTCAGACCGGCACAATGCCGCCGACGTGGAGATCGGCGGAGTACTACACTCACATTAACACGCTAGCACATTAACACGCTAGGCCAAACGCAGCACTGCATCGGTCATTATCATCGTGGCTAACACTGCTAGGATGGAGAGCAGGTCCAGGCTGTGGATCTGGCTGGTAGGAGACGATGGTTGGGACTCACGTTGACGGTGGTGTTGTCCCCGAGCTCCAGCAGACCGGCCGTGATGTAGCCCGTCAGGGTCACATGGTCACTCACGCCTCCCTGTAATGTCACAGGAGAAGAAACACGGTCGGACAATCGTACTGTACGACGACGGAGAATACGGTCAGCCAATCATCGTATGTTCACACAATCAGGCAACTACTATCACACTGTGGGCTAGGCCTACACCTTGGCTGAAACTGGGGGTTTACCTGGTCATTTGACCACAGAAGTCTAAACCAAGGCCAGTATTGTGTAACAAAGCTTCGTAAAACTCGTGGATAACTCCTATCCAGAGCCTCCCTGTGGCAGACTCCTGCTGATTAAACAAACAACCCCTCCAGGAGGCAGACCGACAGGCCTGGATTACACTACTGCGTTTCTCACTGTTATCCCTGAAAGATACTTGTTTGCAGCTAGCAATCACACTACCCCTAGCAATCACACTTCCATAGCCAAAACGAAGCTCGATCAATATGGCCGGAGCTACGTTTTGACGCTCGAAATCTGGAGCCGTGTTCTAGTGTAATGGGCAGATCCGGAGGCTTTTGGAAACTAGAAAAACCGTATAGCGGCTTAATGCCTCTGCCCAACAATGCAAGTTGCAATTAACACTAACCCCAATTTAACCAACCTAACCTAACCCTAATGCTAGCTAGCTAACGCAAATTCTAATGCTGGTTAGAATTAGCGTTAGCTAGTTAGCATTAGCATTATTGTTAGCATTAGCTAGCATTAGCATTCAAAAGTGCCTTTTGTGATGTCATGGTGACCTTGACCTTTGCATACCAAAATCTAATCCAATTAATCTAATCAAGTCCAACTGGACATTTTGGCCAAATATGTACAAATTCTGTCGAGCCGTTCTTGAGATATCGTGTTCAGCAGGCCAAAAAGGGACAGTTCAAATTAATTCCAATATACCTGGGTTCATGGTTTACAACCATTCATCTCTTACAATGTAAATAAACAAACAAGGTGAACAGTAGTAATAGGCTATAATACTGTTCACAGCAGCACAGATTGAGATCAGCCTACAATTAAAGATTTAAGTAGCCTCTATTTTTGGATTAGAGATTTTAAAAACTAGCATAGTCTAGAATGTTGTTTAAATGCAGCTGTCCAGCCATCCAACCAACACCGACATTCACCAATAAATACATTTCGATCTATGTTTGTTACATGTCTGTGTGCATGAATGCATTTGAAAACTCACAACATTCTAGACTATGCTACTAGCCAAGAAAATACCCTTGATTGCTAATTGCTATAGCTCAAACTCGTAAATCGCCTGTTTGATATGCTCTTTAAATGGTACTGTGATGGTTTTTGGAAACGTTAGTGAGATGAGGTTTGAACAGATCTTTACGTGCAATTTCATGTGTAATCGCGGATCGTTTTCCCAGTTGGAAAACGACGCCATGGTCATCTGCGCTGGTGTGATCCAGGCAGACAGGTCCTGCAGGGACTCCCCCCCCCCCCCGCCTCACCTTCATGCCGTTATGAAAGAGTTTCCCCACTGAGGCAAAGCAGCCATCCGGCTGCTGGTGTCTGGCCAACCAGGACTTGGCCTTGGCGATGTGGGCGGGGTCAACGTAGATGTAGGACCGCGCCCCTCCAAAAGCAATCATCACAAAGGCGGTAAGCCTGAGGACACGTTAACAATTCATTTATGTCCACAGAGACGCACAACTCTGCATCAGGACATTACACAACAGAAGGGCACTGCTTTTCTGACTTGGCACATTTGTAATTACCACTGAGAAACAGACTAAAAGTAGACTGGAGTACCTGGACATGGTGTGTGTGTGTGTGTGTGTGTGCGCTTTCCAGCAGACTGACCAGGTGTTGCCTGACTTGTCCCTCTTCCCAAAGGCGCTGTAGGAGCCGTCGTCATGCTTGTAGTTGAGTTCTCTCTGGTAGCCTGTAGGAACACCGCTGTTACTGGTCACTGCCATTACTGAACCCTGCTGTTACTGAACCTTGCCGTTACTGGATACTGTTACTGAACACTTGGTTATCAATTTGTATGCAGCAAGTGCACATGTGGGCCAAATGTATGATCAGTTCAGAAGGTTAAAGAATCAGCCATCAGGATAATCACATCTGACTGTAGGTCAAATTATTATATAATGCAAATTCTGAAGCGCTGAACACTGCTGTTACTAAACACTACTGTACACTGCTGTTACTGAACGCTCACCACTCTGCAGGAAGCGCGTGGCCTTGTCCCGGACCTCGGGGGTCAGCTGCCTGGTGCTCTGGAGGTACTCCAGGATGTAGATGTTGGGAGCGAACAGAACCATGTTCTGCTCACCGCAGCCATAGGGCATGGCCAACAGGCTGTCCAGGTTCTTCATGGCTCGGCCCATCAGGTCCCCTGAGGAGATCACACGGGGCGGTCAGCAACGTGGTAATGAGGAGGACGAGGAGGGGCAGGAGGAGGAGGTTCTTCTTACCCAGGACAGAGAGAGAGGCCTTGGCCGATCCCTCCACGAACACTTTGGGTAGCTGGAGAGAGATGTCCCTTTCTACTGGACCCTCTGGACACAGACAAGACAGAGGTCACCTCGGGATTAAGACCTGCCGTTTCACACATTCACTCAAGACAGATCTACAACCAGTCCAGTGTCAGAAGCGGAGATGAGGGGGATCAGGGATACTGCATGGACCCACCTGTAGGGCAGAGCAGGGCATTGTGGGTGACCGTCTCCTGGGTTCCCTCTGCCTGGGAGAGAGAAACGGAATAATGAGCCTGAGCTCTCAGACATCAACATCCACCAAGAGGTCAGAATGAATTCATATTAAGTTAATTCACAGCGGGGGAGGGTCATTTATTGAATCCACGTTGTTGATACCGTGAGCCTCGACTCACCTCCACCAGCAGGGAGCGGACCACCGTGTCGACGCGGCCCACCTCCGGAACCGTCACCACCTCATTGCCGCAGAGATCCTTGGTCCGCAGAGCCTCCGCGCTCACCTTCACACTCACCTCCCCTACACACACGCACACATTAACATGCCTAGTTACACACGTCAAAATCTCTTGGTACACAGAGATGTCGGTATGCAAATCTTGCCTGACTGCATATACACCTCAACCTCCACCGTTTTCCCAGCATCAACCCTGGATCAACAGCTGCCCCCCCCTCCCCCCATATCTGCTCCCTTCTCCTCCCCCTCTCCATATCTGTCCCCTTCTCCTCCCCCTCTCCGTCCCCTTGTCTCCTCCCTCTCCCCCCATATCTGCCCCCTTCTCTCCTCCCCCTCTCCATATCTGCCCCCTTCTCTCCTCATCTGCCCCCTTCCCTCCTCCCTCTCCATATCTGCCCCCTTCTCTCCTCCCTCCATATCTGCCCCCCTCCCACCCGTCCCCCGTCAGGAGAGAGCTGCAGGTCCCCTGAGGGGGATGTTTCCCCGTATTTCGTCAGAGACGACCTGACTCGTCAGTCCTGTCAGCATGTCTCTGCAAAGCTGAGGCGCGGAGCTGACAGATGATTGGGCCCTCAGCCCCGGCCTCTACCTCGGCCCCAGCCTCTACCTCAACCCCGGCCTCTACTTCGGCCCTGCCTGAGAGCAGGCTGTGATTGGATGAGAGTGTGCGGAGATGGGCTCACCCAGGGCGGTGGGGGTGATGATCCACTGGAAGGTTCGGCTCTCGTCGGCACACAGGCAGATCTGGTACTGGCAGCCCTCACACGGTCTGGCGCTGAACTGGGCCGAGTCAGACAGAGACACCTTCACCTGGGGACAGGGACAAGACTGTCTGCACAGGCGTGGAGGGACATGCAGATAATGATCCTAGATGAATACGGCTGGTTAAACGGTGACGATAATGATGGTGGATGGCAGAGTAGGAAAAGCCAAATGGCTGCATGTCAGAGGAAGGTCAGGTGGAAGGACACAGGGTCTCAACTCTAAACCACCACCCTCGCCCCCGTATCCCTCCGCCTCTGCTCCCCCCCCCCGGAGCCGGAGGCAGAACGGCTGCGTACGAGCGGCGCGCCCTACCATGATGCACTTGGGGAGGTAGTTGAAGATGGTGGCGCGGAGGGTGAAGACCTCGCCGCGGACAATGGAGTAGGGCAGGGTGAGGCTGACGAAGAATGGCTGGAAGGCCGTGAGGCCGACGTTGGGGGCCAGACCCAGACCCACGGACGAGGTGCACCACGCCCCGGCGGCCCACTTGGTGATGGTGTCAGGAACGGTCTTCTCCAGGCTCACGGAGCCCGACTCTCTGCAGGAAGAAAAGGTGGCAGGTTGGGGTTGATCTGGAGGGTTAGTCTGAATAATCTGGAAAATGGCAGGTTAGTCTGGATGCTGGTAGGTCAGTCTGGATGCTGGTAGGTCAGTCTGGATGCTGGTAGGTCAGTCTGGAAGATGGCAGGTTGGTCTGGTTAGTCTGGAAGAGGCATGTTAGTCTGGAAGCTGGCACTTTTCACAAACATTTCCATCATGAACATGAAGACAGCGGTGGTTTACCCAACAGGCACCAGGTCCCAGATCCAGGTCTCGGGGAAGTATGTCCGGACGGTTTCCTTCTCACCTCCGTCCTTCCTGACGGGCTCCCGCATTCTCTCCGGCACGCCCATGGCTGGGGAATCCATTAATCATACTCAGAGAACATTCAGATTTTAACAGTCCTCTCAAAGGCAAACATCCCCTCTATATCCAATGGCTAAGTACTAGAGAGTCTACACCCAACCCACTATCCATGTTACTGTACAATACCAACAAGCTAACAAGCTCATGAACTGAGAACAACATCTTCACCATATGCCATCATCATAGGGGCGTTACAGTCGAAAGGCTTCTTCACATCGGAGTTGGTCAGGATCTTAATTCCAACTTCCTGAAAGAGAAGCAGAAGCCATTGGCAGGAGCCAGATGAAAGAGATGATATACAATGCTGTGTACAGTATATGATCAGTCATTGGTCAAACACCAACACGGGAAATGGACTGCACTTGTATAGCGCCTTTTCACCTTAATGGACAAAGTGCTTTACAATGGCCTGATTCACCCATTCACAAATCAATGCCAGCAAGCTGCCATGCAAGGGGCTAGCCTGCTCATTGGGAGCAATTTGGGGTTCAGTGTCTTGCTCAAGGACACTTCGACATGTGGGCAGGACGAGCCGGGAATCGAACCGCCAACCCTGCGGTCATCAGACGACCCGCTCTACCACCTGAGCCACAACTGCCCCTTAATCATCATCATCATCATCCCCAGACGTGCTGTGGGAAAACCCCCATCTCAGACAGAAGTAGTAGACAGCGTCTGTTCTCTTACTCTGAAGATGCTGTAGACGTCATTCTTCTCGTTGTTGGGCCCGAAATGGAAGGAGCGTCTCTTGCTTCTCTTGGGTGCCTGAAAGGATAGTCTCGGTTCTAGGGCAGGTTTTGGTTCTAGGGCAGGTCTTGTTACTAGGGCAGGTCTTGTTACTAGGGCAGGTCTTGTTACTAGGGCTGGTCTTGTTACTAGGGCTGGTCTTGTTACTAGGGCTGGTCTTGTTACTAGGGCTGGTCTTGTTACTAGGGCTGGTCTTGTTACTAGGGCTGGTCTTGTTACTAGGGCTGGTCTTGTTACTAGGGCTGGTCTTGTTACTAGGGCTGGTCTTGTTACTAGGGCTGGTCTTGTTACTAGGGTTGGTCTTGTTACTAGGGTTGGTCTTGGTTCTAGGGCAGGTCTTGGTTGTGGTGGTGGTTGTGGTGGTTCTGGCAGGCAGGGGTAAGGCTCTCTGTCCTCTACATTGTAGGGGTAGCCTGACAGCCTCTCCACTGGCAGCTCCCCGAACACCTGCACACAGAGGACAAGCACCGAAACACTTAGAGCATGCGTGGTCAGGTTTGTGCTCAGTGTGTAGTGGTCAGAGTGGTCAGCATGTGGCGAGTGTGGTCAGAGTGTGGTCAGCATTTGGTGAGTGTGTGGTCAGAGTGTGGTCTATGTGGTCAAGAGCGTGGTCAGTATGTGGTCCGTGTGGTCAGTATGTGGTGGTCAGTATAGTGGTCAGTATGTGGTCCAAGTGTGGTGGTCAGTGTGGTGGTCAGTGCGTACAGATTGGAGGCTGAGTTCTCGTTCGGCCTTCAGCAGCAGGACAGACTGGTCGATAGCTCTGAGGGAGCAGAGGGAGCCGGGCTGGGCCTGCAGACTCAGGAAGGTCTTCCCTCCAGGGAGCTCCTGTGGAGAGGAGAACCGCAGAGACACCTGCACACACAAAACACACGTCAGCACGTACGCAGAACCACACACTCAGGAGAACCAGAGACACGAGCACATAGTCAGCAGGTATTCAAGAGAACCAGAGATACCTACACAGTCAGAAGGTACTCAGGAGAACCAGAGATACCTACACAGTCAGCAGGTATTCAAGAGAACCAGAGATACCTACACAGTCAGAAGGTACTCAGGAGAACCAGAGATACCTACAGTCAGGTACTCAGGAGAACACCGTCTATGTACAGAACGAGTGTTTGTTGGCTGTGCGGTTCTGGAGAGGAGCCCACCTTGTTCTTGAGGCAGAGCTGGATGGGGAAGTCCATGCTGTCGGCCACAGCCTCTCCAGCGGGCATGACGGTGAACACAACCACCTGGGCGTAGGGGGAGAGGTCTGCCAGACTCCGCAGGGGAACAGACAGCTCTCCTCTGTTCACTAGGGGGGAGGGATGAGAGGGAGGGAGAATGGGGATTCCTAGTAGCCCAATGTCACTGCCTACCATAACCAGAGCCAGTCATGACGTAACATAATATAACTACGGTAAAATATACTGCCCAAAATATATCCTATAATGACTAAATCATTTTATTGTATAAACAAAACCATTTGCCAGGCCATACACCCATTTGCATTTTAGAGATGGTCGAAGTTTAGTAAGGTCATCAATAACTATTGTATATACAGAAAACCATTTGCTAGGTCATAAAAGCATTTGCATGTTAGAGATGGTGGAAGGGAAGGTCATCCTAGTGTGTTAGAGGTGACGTATCCCTGGCCGTACCTGTCCCCTGCTTTACTGCCACAGGCAGACGTCCGTGCTGCACCACACTGCCTCTGGACATCACCTGCAGGACACGGCACACCCAACGCCTTAGAACAGCTTCACATGCCACTGATGTACCAGGTGTAGCTGTACCAGGTGTAGCTGTATCGGCTCTACAGAACAGGTACCTTGTTCTCTACCTAACGCTCAACGGTTACCTCCATCTATCCAGGCTGGTCAATTGCTGAAGACAAGTCATCCCCTTGGGGGATCAATAAAGCTGATCTCATATCTCACCAAGTAGAAAAAGTCCAGAGCCACCTGGCCCTTATTAAGCTCCTCCCCCTGAATGATGTAGGCGGCGACTACAGTGGCGTCCGTCTCGCAGGAGAAGCTCTGGCCGGCCGGTCGGAGCTTCAGGAAGCTCTTGCTCTTGGAGTAGAAGAGCGTGGGGTGGTGATAGGCCGAGCGATAATCGGGCCGCCGCAGGCCGCGCACGTATGGAGGGTCGTCCTCCTTATCCAGGCCGGACTTCGCCTGGCGGAGAGAAAGAGGGGAGGGGAGGAGGAGAGGACCACTGTATAAGTCAATGAGAAAGAGGCTGGTTTGGTGGTTGACTAGATGAGTTTTCCGATGGTCATGTACAGTAAGGCGTCTGATGGCCAGCGGCCGTCACCGATAAGACTGTCACCGTATCAATGCAACATGTACCGTCTGTCATCTCAATTGACGTCAACCCAAATTGACTGTGTAGACGAGGCTAATCGTTTTGCGTCGACCATTTGATCTGTCGACTGTCGAGGCCTTGTACCCCAGCCATCTCGTCTTGTAATGAGCGTCGTTATGAATAACAAAGTCTTTATCATGTCATACATTCTGAAACTGATAGTTTGTGCCATTTTGCTGCATGAAAGTCTGTGCGTAGAGAATGATCCTGCTATGAGCTTAGCTAGGATAGCTCCATAGATAAGTATGAATAACTTTTTATCTGCTGCTCTGTTGGTTGTTCTGACCTGGCCTACTAAGGTCGCTATGAATCTGTATAAGAATGCTCATCATTTGGACTCCTCGGTGCATCTCTGCCTGAGTGCACTGAGGGTTGCAAGGGTCTTAAGTCCTAGCCATTGTTGAAGGCATGTCTTTTAATGAACACAGATTGCTTCATTTTACCATTTTGCAAATAAATCCATTAGACTGCATTTAAAAGTACCCGATCTTTCTAATTATACCATCTTATGCTGAGTATTATTAACGTAGACACGTGTTTAGTTCCATTTTTTATTTGGTTTGTCTACTAGGCCGGAGTTATCGTTGATTAGGTTAGCTCCCTACAGTAGTACCTAAATAACTTATTAAAAAGGCCTTTGGTTTTCGCTCTGTGGAACCGAATTGTTCCAGTTGAGCAGTCGATTTAGGAACACTTCACACAGACCAAAGTGTGAACCATTATGTTTGTGTGTACAGTATACAAAGTTTGTGTTAGATGATATTAATTACTTAATCCCCTGCCGTAATCACCAGTATCGGGGAAGAACCCAGTCTAAAGCTTGGTGACCCAGACGGATTCCGTCAAGTTATCTGGAAACCACGGACTCAGATTAGATCATTGTTTCTGCGTTGTCTATGAGGTGAGCATCACTTTATGGTTCTTCCTACTGAAGTGTGAGGGACAGACAGGACGATACATACCGTTTACTGTAGACACATTGACAGAATAGTTGTTTCTACCCCCCCAGGACAAAACATGGACAGACAGTTCAGTGATAGCAGGACAAAAAATGTTCCAGAACTAAATATGCAGAACACACTGGTTAGGTTATGCGAGGAAGCTAATCTAGTGGTGATGGCAGATAAGCGCTCCTGCTAAGCTGCTCCGTGGCCATAGCCCGTTACTTGCCCACTAAACTGCGCTAAATGTGCAGCACACAAGGGGACTACCACAAAAAAAAGGTCTGCTCAAACCATATCGTACCTAAATCACTTATTAAAAAGTTCTTTGTTGGCGATTCAAACAAACACTTAACCTAGATCTGAGACATAGGGCAAATTGTTGGGTCACAATTCCACAAGAGCTTGACCTGTAGGAATACTCCGGATTTCCATCGGGAGGTGTCCAGGGAGAAGAGGACCATGCCCTTGCAGTCTGTGGTCAGGGTCCAGCTCTCAGAGGGCTCGGCCCTCAGGAACAGCTGGACCGGCTCGTTGGCAGCAGGGGAGGAGTCTGGACCGGTCACCTTGATCTGGAAACATAAGGATGACTAGCGAGCTACACAAAGGCTGTTGGTTCAATCCCCCGTGGGTTCATAAAGATCCTGAACATGTTGGTAATCACTGAACACTTGGAAAGAAGCCTGCTAAATGGCATAAATAGTTCACATCACATATATTGACACCACACCCATTACATATTGACACCACTCATTGTCAATAATGCAGCCCAACAGTGTTGTTTTCCCTGTGGTTGATGCTTGTGATTGGTCACCTTGCCCTGGTAGGCGATGCCTGGCTTGTACGCTGCTGGGACGTCCTCAAACGAGACCGTTCTGATGTCACTGGTGAAGGTGGCACTGCCACTTCCCTTCAGCACCACCCCTGGAGATAAAGAGTACAGCCTAGAGGTCAGGGGTCAACACCATTAAAACAGTGTCTGCGTTCCGAATCACACACTTATACTTTCTACTACCAGTACGTTCTATAGCTGCCCCTAAAAGTACTTGCAAAGTATGCATCTAATTGGGACATCCTACCCTGTCATAACATTGCATTGAAATGTGACTACATCCGTCGCTGTCCATAAAGTGACATTGGTCCACAGCTGGGATTCATCATAACGCCTCCGCTGTCACCGGCGCGACTCGCACGTGATCATTTCCACTGAGCACAGGATTATGGGTCAGAATAGCCAGAAGTGTGCTGGCTTGCATACTGCAAAATACGACCGGATGTAGTAGGATATCCTGGTATTTCTTCCATACTGGATGTGGCATACCATGTATTAAGACATACTACATACATTTGGCATAATATATATTCAGTCGAGATCACTTTGTCAAATTTGAACATTTATTATACATGCGGCATAATACATAGCATATTAATTTTGGCGGTGTGCTCTGTCCGGGGGGCCCCCTGCCTTCCACCGACATGGAAACCGTGTTAGCAGGGGGAGGCAATCTAGGTGTTCCCCCCCTCTGGGCCGCTTGGCCCAGAAAAGGGGGAACGGCATCTAGCCCCCTGCCTCAATGACGATCAGAGTGGGCCGCGATCGGGAAGACACTCAGGAGGTAACTCAGCCCACTAAGACCGTCAGAGCGCCACAAGGGGACTGCTGTACATTATAGTCCCTGGCCTCCACGGGCCGACGCTTCGTGGGTTCCGAGGGAGATACAGCCTAGTGTCTCTGCCTCCATGGCGACCGGAGGGACCGCTGGATGGCCATTCAGAGACGTTTCGGCCCACGGTCACCACGGAGAAACACAGAGACCAGCTAGTGTCTACTCTGGCATCCACTAGCCGACGCTAGTGGAATACCTGACAAACTTAACCCGGACAGAGAGCAACGATGACAACATGACATCGACATACGCAGGAGGAGCAGGGGAGGAGGTGGGGCGAGCATGCAATGCACAACCAGCAGTAAACGCGAACAATGACATGTTTTGACAGCTTAAATACATGCGCTCTAGTGAGCTGACCAATGCTATGACAGCTACAGTCAGCTGGTGCTGGCGTCATGCGTGACTGATTAACCTCTGCTGACTACCCCGGCCGTGACGTACGTGCCTCACCTGAATTTACGTCGGAGACTTCATGTATGGAAGTACGTGATTCAGAACACAGCCAGCCATTCATTTGGAATCCACCACACCCCTGCTGCCCTCTCTCCTAAAGCACCTGTCCAATACTCCTCCCCACCCCTCACCCCCCTCTCCTCCTACCTGTCCAATACTCCTCCCCTCACCCCTGTCCTCCTACCTGTCCAATACTCCTCCCCACCCCTCACCCCCCTCTCCTCCTACCTGTCCAATACTCCTCCCCTCACCCCTGTCCTCCTACCTGTCCAATACTCCTCCCCTCACCCCTGTCCTCCTACCTGTCCAATACTCCTCCCCTCACCCCTGTCCAATACTCCTCCCCACCCCTCACCCCCCTCTCCTCCTACCTGTCCAATACTCCTCCCCTCACCCCTCACCCCCCTCCTGTCCAATACTCCTCCCCTCACCCCTGTCCTCCTACCTGTCCAATACTCCTCACCCCCCTCTCCTCCTACCTGTCCAATACTCCTCCCCTCCCCACCCCTCACACCTGTCCAATACTCCTCCCCTCCCATCTGTCCAATACTCCTCCCCTCCTACTGTACCTGTCCCGTACTCCTCCAGCTCCGTCTCCACCTGGAAGCTGTCCTCAAACCTGGAGTTGTCCAGAGCGAACTCCGTCACATCGAACACTTGTGTTGCGCAGCCCGTCTTGTCTGTCTGCAGGACGAACCAAACAGACCCCATCAGGGGCCGGACTCAACCTGGTCAGCCGGACTCCAGCGCACGCCCACCCAGAGCTAACCTTCAGGGACGATGGGTGGGTCCAGCCCAAGCCCAGTAGGGGTTTGAGTGTGGCAGACTGGAGAACTCACCGTCATCTCATACTTCTTACACACTGACGTGGGCCCGTCCCGGAGCTCATCGGACCAGTTCCAGAACCAGTACTTCTTGCTCCTGCACACCGTGGCCTTCACAGAGCCCAGCACGGGCTTCCCATACGTGTACCTAAACACACACAATCAAACAAGCCTCCTCGAGTAGCCTTACCAGACCTGGGTCCAAATATTAGTTGAAATCCTTTCAATTACTTTAGTGTTTACATGAGTCTGCCTGGGGGGGTCAGGTGGGTGGGGTTTGTACTTTGGGGAACAGCCCATTGGTTACATTGTGGCAGGAAAGAACCTCCTACTTATACTACTACTACTAATAATAATAATAATAATCAAATACTATTAGACACCTCACCAGTAGAACCAACTCATCAGTAGAACTGAACACGAGAACTAACTCCTTTGTCAGTAGGACTAACTCGTCGTCAGTAGAACGCTCTTCAACATTACAACCAACTACTAGTCAGTAGAACTTACTTCCCACAGACCCTCAGCGTAGCCTGCGTGTCCAGGATGGTTATGACACTGGGCAGATGCACCGTCACCTCGTACTTGGGCAGAACTGCATTTGACGGTGTTTGACAGTTAATTTGCAAATAGTAATTGAAACTGATTACTAAACTGATTAGATATAATGATAACGTATATAGCAAGAGAGGTCTGATAGAAATACCAATAATGTATATAGCAAGGGAGACCTGATCGATACAGTAATGTATATAGCATGACTGGCAGCCATCCTCACCGTACTCCTTGATCTCAAAAGTGTGTTCGTTCCGCTGGCCCTTCTCATTCCAGGCGGTGATGACGTAACGACCTTGAGCGGCCTCCGGGGTGGTGGGGTGGGCCAGGTCCAAGATGCCGCTAACCGTTGATTGGTTCAGCCACTGAGCGATGCGGTTGGAGTTGGGGTCCTGTGCAACAATCGGAAGTGGAGAGAGAGTGTTTGGATTTTCGAGGTACAGCAGTAGGACCAAATTAAACTGCAGGACATTTGTGACGATGGGTCTGGAGGACAGCGGGACACTTTGTTCTTCCCCTTCAGTTATTAGACAACCGCTTTAATAGGAGTTTGTACTTTTGATATGACTCAATCTCACCTCAAGCTCCACTGTTTGGTACTGGAAAACAGAGCGAGAGAGAGGAGTTAGACGCTGCCAGAGAACAATTACCCCACCCTCCTCCAAGCTATAGTAGCACAGTAACATCAACTGTGAACAGAGTAACACATTCTTGAAAGGATCACTGGTAACAGGAAGCAGCTCACCATCTGATTATACGGCACAAAACTGGAATCCAGCGAGACGATACGGAATTGGACTGGAGAGGGTCAGAAAACACAGCGCGTGGAGCACCATGTCAATAGAAATGGACCTAAGGCCCTCAGAAAGCTAAAGGCAGAACCATCAGTCAGGTATTCTATAGTCTCACATACTATGGCCAGACCTCTCCCCACACTTTGTTTACGCTGTGTCAGCGCTGGAGAAAGTTATTCTAAGTAAAATTACCATTCGGTTATAGGGGGGGGGGGGGGGGGGTACTCTTTAAACCAATCAAATTCAAATAAGCTTATTGGCATGGCCGATGAAAAACCTACAGTATGTTGCCATAGTACAGAAAATTATTAACATCGACATAGTAAGATCAATCACAATAGTCTTGGGCGGAGCGGTTGCTAGGTTATTGCAGTTCTGCCCTGGAACGTTGTCATTTCACGACATGAAATTCATAGTATGGACTGGACTAGCACATGAATCAGGCACCACAGATGGTAGTATTAGCCATTAGTATTACCAGTAATAAACCAATGACCAGGCTTATTTCCACAACCTCCATCCATCCAGTCAGACTAGGTGTTCTACTACAGAGGAACCGGAGTGTTTCTCCATACAAAGACAGAAGATAATACATCCGAATATTCAGAAGCATCGGGAGGGACAACTAGCGGGCGGTGGGGGGGTGTCTCTTACCCTTCTGGCCGGGTTTGTAGATGGGTTTGTCTGTCTGGATGAGGTTGATTAAGGTGGATGGCCGGATGAGGATCCTGGCCCCCTTTCTCATGGAGTCCTTCTCCCCACTCACTGTGACCTGGATGGTGGCCACCGTGTCCCTTACCACCGCCGGCACCTGAAACACACACACACTTTAGATGTAGATTTGAGTGTCTCTGTAATAATAGGTGTCCAGGTGTGCTGGCACAGAGCAATGAACCAACTGAACAAAACCCCTACACAGCCAAGGTCTGTCTGCATGTCTGTCTGTCTGCACATGCGTCTCCTCATCCCCTCAACATGAAACCAGCTCCAAAATAAGTCTTCAATAGAGGCCCTCATTCACACCAAAACAAACCTGTGGCAGGGTATGCGTTTTCACTCGCTAATACTGCCTCTGTTATGCAATCCTGAGGGTCAGAGGGTGGAGGGGTTTGGAGGGGGCACCTTATCAGTGGAACGCAGGGATCGCCTCCAGGTAAAAGAGGTCTTTGTTTTGATGCGGACAGAATAACCATTAGACAAATGACCAGTATAGACTAGCATAGAATGTGACCACTGTGTCGTGTCCTCAATACAACTGACGCGATGTTCAACCAAGACCAATATGAAGCGAGGCACAGTGTTGTGTAATAAAAGCCGGAGGGGGGTGTATATGGTAACGTTGCAACGAATGGGGACCTCCTCTCCTCTCCCATCTCCCCAGCAAATAAAGTTTTTGCAAACAGTGAATCCTCTAGTTTGTTCTACTGTCCCTCTGCTCAGTCAGGTGGGTCAGCGGGGGCGGACGAACCTGGAAGGAAAGGCAGCGGTAGTAGTCCTGGGCGATTTGCTTCTTCTCCAGCAGGACGGAGGCGTGGCCCCGCTCGGGTTGTAGCTCTACCCGCAGGGAGAGGGGCTCGGTGGGGCCGTGGACCTGGGCGCACAGCGTCTCCCTGCTACCACCCACCACCTGGGAGCTCACAGTCACCAGGTAGATACTGCAGGGAGGAGAGAAAGGAAGGAAAAGAGGGGGGAGAAGAGGAGAGGGTGAGAGAAGAGACATTTAGAGGTTGTAGTGTCATGGATTGCACAGCAGGAGGAACAGCGTCATGTGGCCAGCCAGATAAAGGCTGCTGCCAGCTAGGCAGAATGAGAGCTTTGGGCCGATGTTTGGAATAGTCGTGCTGTTTGGAATAGTCGTGCTGTTCCGTCTCTGGAACGTTCAGACCTGTTCTCATTCTACCTTCTGATGCAGGCTGAACTAGAGGACACCGGAGGTGATGGGGAGTTCATGAATGCCATTAATATAAAATCAATGAATCAATCAATCAATGGAGACACAGAAGGAAGAAGTTTGTATGGTGTTTTCACCACCAAAACGACATGTCTTTCTAAAATGTTGGTAGCCTAGTAGGCTAAGCCTTCTTACGTTTCATTGAAGTTGCGCGATGTCGCAGTTTGCAAAAGTGCCGATGCGATCACCAGAATAACGCCGAGCGTTTTTGGAGCAAGTGCCATCGCTGCTGTCCAGCGTCCGGGTCTGTCCGGGTCCGTCCGGGTCCGTCCGGGTCTGTCTGGGTCTGAGCGTGCAGAATGATCTCCCGACGTCCTCGCACCTGTGTAGACTCACAGCTGAAAACGTTCACAATTTATACCCAAGTACCCCCTTCCTGAGCCCTTAATTGGCCTGAGCACTTAATTGACGTCAGCTGGAAGGGCCAGAGGGTGCAGGGCCGTGAATTAAATGGGACAGCACTTCCAGTTTCGCTCAATGCCCCTCCCACTTCGTTTTCATTGGCTGCCGCGTCCCTCCGACGCAGAGGCTGCTCTGACGCTCCCTCAGCTCTGCAAATTGACCGATTGACGTCTGTTTTAATTTAATAATAATTAAAAAATTAGGTTGGGTGGGATATGTTTGCAGCATGTGGACTTCAAGATAAATGTTGTGTTATCTGCAAATGTCATCATTTATGTGTGATGCACTCAAGCACTGTCACATGAGACGCGGTGGGCTGTGGGTATTTTCTGCTCCTAAATCCGTGAAATTGCGGACTTTCGGTAAGTGCGGTTAAAGTGCGCAAAATGGCGGCGTGGCGCACTTGTGGACCTAGCAATTCCGTTTTGGGACCCTGAGCCCTTGTGGACTTAGCGGGAACGCACATGTAAGGCCACAAGGCCGCGAGTGCTCTGCACTTTCGCCTAAGTGCGCGATTTGGGATTCAGTTAAACTCGCGGCCCGGCCGCGAGTGCTCTGCACTTTCGCCTAAGTGCGCGATTTGGGATTCAGTTAAACTCGCGGCCCGTGGGCCATTTGCGGCCCGCCACACCACTCCATCCGGCCCGCGACATGATGTCAGAAATATAATGTAATCCGGCCCGCAAAATCATTTCTTGTAAACGGCGCCGGCAGGCAGGCCTACAATGAGACATTCAAGTCGCTCAAACGTGGGCCGAGATTCTGTTATTGTGCGCGAGGTGAACGATGCAGTCACAGATGCAATCAATCCATAGGTGATTTTACCCTCTGAGAGAGGGGGGGCAACATTTTGACGTGAGATAAAAAAACAGTTCTGCCGTCCCGTCTATTTACAAAGAATACCAGTTGTGAACAGTATGCTAATAAGAAATCCGTATGACAATTCAATATGCACAACACATCAAACTTCATCTAGACACCACGAGCATGTCAATATGACTTTATGACCGAGTGTAACAGAGGATATGTATATGTTATTTCAATGGCTTATTTGACCAAAATCCTTCATTCTGTGGTCCTATCATTCTATGCTTTTCTTTTGAAATTGAGACTTTTATTTTGTTTTGAGGCGATGCATATTGGGTTTTCATAGCTCTAGCAGTCAATCTGATTCTGACCATCAGAGAGAGGTCTGCTCCGTGGTAACCTGTATGCTGTATGCTGTATGTGTATGTGTGAAAACCATTACAGAGAGAGAGAGAGCGAGAGAGAGGCCCGGGATTTAATAAAAGAATGGTTTATCCAAGAAGTCGTCAGGATCATCATTCACCAACAAAAGACATTCGTAGCACCAGAGACACAACGCATAGTCGGCCCAAACCGGCTACATTGGTGCCGTGACCCGGATACTGCAAGCATCGATGCCATCCCGATCACCGTGGGAAGCTTGTCCTCACCATCCAAGTTGGTTCCTCTCAACTGTGTAGGATATCCCTTTGTATATGCTTTAGTGGACAATTAATTGATATAGTCAAACATTTTAAGAGTCAAGTGTAATTTTTTTTTCTCTTGTTTTGAGGTTGACATTACCTAGTATTATATCTTGGTATTTTCTTTTCTTGCATATTGTGTGTCATGGAACCAACAGCTAGTTCAGAGAGAGCTGGGGTTTCTGATGGGGAGAGTTATTCCAGTGTAGGCTTTGGGAGAGGATGGTTTTTAAGGGATGACCCACAGACACCCAGGGTGGGTGGGTTGGGAACCCCCAGGTTTTGTTCCACTCGTGTCCTGGTCCCGCCGTGTGGGCTGCAAGCCCCAGAGATAATGTCTCATCCTGAGACCCCCCAGCAACGCAGCCCAGCATCTCATGTTGAGTTGAGTACTCTCATCTCAGAACTGGCCAATCAGATTGGTCAGTCAATAGCAGACAAACTGCAGAGTGGGAAACCTGCCAGTGAGTCTGTGTCTACAGCGACATATCAGTCAGTACAGGGACCTGAGTTGAATTTGTCTGGGGTGAAACTCGTAATGCAGTCAGATGTTAAGGAGCCGCCGATCTTCAGGGGTGATGGTGGTGACTCTATTCGTGAGTGGGTGGAAACGGTGGGGATGTATCTTTCCAAAAGAAACACACCTAGACACCAGCAGTCACAAGAGATATTAGCTAGACTAATGGGGAGGGCAAGGGATGTAGTTAGGGTCACACTACGCAACAACTCTACACTTGACCCCATCCAGACTCCCGACCTGATCTTTGACATACTGAAGCAACACTTCAGCGAGCAGTCCTACTCCTCCATGCCTATGGCAGACTTCTATAATACCAGGCCACTACTAGGTGAGGGGGTGATGGAGTACTGGATCAGACTAAACAACGCCATTGATGTAGCGGATGAATGTTTGAAGAGACAGGGGCGCAGTGTTGAGAACTCAGGACGTGAAGTGTCGATGATGTTCATAAAGTACTGTCCAGACCCCGTACTCTCCAACAGGCTTAGCATCAAAGCAGCTGAGGAGTGGACGAGCAGTGAGGTTCAGGAGCGCATCGACAACTTCCAGCGTGAACTCAGGACCCGCACTCAGGTCAGTTCTCTAGCCCTACAGAGACATATGGGCAGCCACGCCCAGACAGGGATGTCACAGGACAGGGAGACACCCCAGGCTATGCAGGTCAGTCCTGTCCCTCAGCTCTCACAGACCTCGCATGCAGCAACGTTCCTTTTGGCCCCAGACGCAGCTTCCGCCTCACAGTTCTCGCCGACAGCAGCCCAATTCACTCCAGCTCCGACCGCTACTCCTGCTCTGCATTCTTCCCAGGTGCCGATGTACCCCCGCGCTGAGTATCCGCCCACCTCTCAGCTCATGCATTCGCCAGCATATCCCTCAGCTGTCCAACTTGCTCCTGAGTCAGGGATACCATCCACTCCAGCGGTTGACATGAATGGTATGCGTGCTCTACTCAGTCTCTTGGATTGCATGATGACACAGAATGTACAGGTTGCTGCCTCAGCGCTGACCCCATCACGACAGGTCACTCCAGGGTTCTTTCAGAGGAGGAACTGTAAGGTCTGTGGTGACTCCAGACATTCCACACTCATGCACTGTAGGAAGGATAACCTGTGTCTCTCATGCTTCAGTCCTGGTCATTGGAAGAGGGACTGTGACAGAAATGGACAGAGACAAATGGGTCAGACTGGCACCAACCGGGATCAGCCGGGAAACTAAGGCACCCACATTTGGAGAGGGGCAGTGTGGGGGGTGAAGATAAAGCCCTCAGTGAAGATAAATCAAATCTTGAGCTTCTCTATGTCAACACATGTTCAGCTATGCCAGAATATCAAGTCGTGGTTCAAGGATCGGCAGAGGTGCCTGCCTTCAGTGAGTTGTTCTATACTCAGGTGACAGTGAATGGCACGGTGGAACTGAAGGGCATGATAGATTCAGGATCCATGGCTTGCACTCTAAATGAGGAGGCGGAATGTAAACTCAGAGAAGCTGGAGCTCTGGGAAGACCCCAATCAGCGGAACGTATTGTACTTGTTGGCTGCGGAGGAAAGGAAACGCACCCCAAATATATGTATGACTTGACGCTGACTGTTTATGGACAGAACTGTACCGTGCCTGTTCTGGTGGTAGCAGGTCAGCGCGACGAGCTCATCGTCGGGTCGAATGTCCTCAAACACCTGATGCGTGTCATGAAAGACACTGATGACTATTGGAGACTCATATCTGCGGGCAGCAAGCATTTGCCTCTTGATTATGAGCAGTTCTTGGATATGATGTCATGTACCACCAGATGGAGGGGAATGGATGTCCCTAACAAGATCGGCACCGTGAAGCTGCCTCGAGCTATTACACTGCTCCCACAGAGTGAACATCTTGTATGGGGGAGGCTACCCAGCAATGTGCCGGTTTCTCCTGGCAGCACAGTCATTGTGGAGCCTACCACCTCCACGTCTGGTCAGAGAGACGTTCTGGTTGGTCGGGTCATCACACCTATGTGGGGGGATAGGTGGGTGCCCATGAAGATGACAAACCTCTCATCAAAACCGGTCACCCTGAAGCGCAACTCTAAGGTTGCAGATGTATCCACTTGTCTGGCAGTGGAGGACCTGGACATTCAACATGGCTCCTGCAGATTGGGGGCCAGGAAGCCAGAAAAGGTCAGTAAGCCAACCGCCACAGATGCTGACATCACAGACAGGCTCGCCAGCCTGGGTCTGAGCGACCTTGACATTGACTCATGCCAGACCAGCTTCAACTCTAAGAGAGAGCTTGTTAAGCTGATTGAAGAATATGAAGACATCTTCTCCAGACATGCCCTTGACTGTGGCAAAGCAGAAGGGTTCACACACCGCATCCGCCTGACAGACGACCGTCCGTTCCGCATGCCATATAGGAGAGTTCCTCCTGCACACTACCAACAGCTCCGGCAAGTGCTCACGGAGATGGAAGAGATGGGGATAATCCGCAAGTCCATCAGCGAGTATGCATCTCCTCTCGTTCTGGTCTGTAAGAAGGATGGGGGACTGAGGATCTGTACGGACTTCAGATGGCTGAACGCTCGGACTCTGAAGGATGCCCATCCGCTCCCTCACCAGGCAGACTGCCTTGCAGCTCTCGGAGGCAATGCCTTCTTCAGCACGATGGACCTAACCGCTGGGTTTTATAATATCCCCATGTGTGAGGAAGACAAAAAGTACACTGCCTTTACCACACCGACTGGTCTCTACGAGTACAATAGAATGCCTCAAGGGCTCTGCAACAGTCCGGCTTCCTTCATGAGGATGATGGTAAACATCTTCGGTGATCTCAACTTCACCAGTCTGCTCTGCTACTTGGACGACCTCCTTGTCTTCGCTCCCACGGAGGAGGAGGCACTTAGCAGGCTCCAAGTGGTTTTCCAGAGGCTGAGGGAGAACAATCTCAAACTTAGCCCGAAGAAATGTCATCTGCTGCGGAAGTCCGTCAGGTTCCTTGGTCACGTGATTGACCAGAGTGGTGTGGCTGTGGATCCAGACAAGGTAGATGCCATTTCTAAGATGCAGAGGGAGGCACTGATGGAGGATGACGGTTGCACTCCATCCGTCAGGAAACTGAAATCCTTCCTGGGCATGGTCTTCTTCTACCAGGGCTTCATCCCTGGATGCTCGGCCATCGCCAAGCCACTGTTCGCCCTAACAGCAGGCCAGAAGAGGAAGGGAAGGACTAAGAGTCGACCTCTGGGTCATGCTAACAAGAGTGCTGGCATGTTCAGGAAGTTGAATTCCGCAGATTTGACCCCTGCGTGTGAGAATGCCTTTAACAGGCTCAAGAGTGAGCTCCTCAGCTGTGCTGTACTGGCTCATCCAGACTTTTCAAGACCCTTCATCCTCTCTGTAGATGCATCACTGGATGGCCTAGGAGCTGTGTTGTCTCAGCTGCCTGCTGGAGAAGTTAAGGCACGCCCCCTTGCCTTTGCTAGTAAGACCCTCAGCAAGTCGCAGCAGAGATACCCGGCCTATCGTCTCGAGTTTATGGCCTTAAAGTGGAGTGTGACAGAGAAGTTCAGTCACTGGCTGAAAGGGCACGACTTCACAGTGTGGACAGACAACAATCCACTCACCTATATACTGTCAAAACCCAAGCTGGATGCCTACGAGCAGAGGTGGGTGAACAAGCTGTCGTCTTACAACTTTGACCTGAAGTACATCCCAGGCCCTAAGAATGTTGTGGCAGACGCACTGAGCCGCACTCCCTTCGTCTCTTCTCTTAGCAATCGTCTCATTCAAAAGCCCTATGAGAGTTTGGAGCAGGAAGCAGAAGGTGCTGAGGCTGACCGAGTACAGGAGGTTTTCAGACAAGGGACCCAGCACTTCCAGTTGGTCCAGCAGGCTGACTCGGCCAAAGACACTACTGGCTCCTGGAGCTCATCGGAGGTCAAGGCTGCTTTGTTACATCATAGTAACTGGGAGACGACTGCAGAGATAAGAGCTGTTCACCTCACCCACCATGTCCAACAACTTCAACCTACTGGTCAGGATGCCCTGCCTTCACTTACTTCACGTGAGCTGGAAGACCACCAACTCCAAGACCCTGCTGTCTCAAGTGTCCTGCCATTCGTTGTTCGTCGCCGCCGCCCTTCCAGGCGGGAGAGGTGTGGTATGGATGCCAGGGTTTTGGCCTTGCTCAAGCACTGGGAGAAGCTTAAGGTCCAGGATGGGATGCTGTACAGAGAGACAAAAGACCCTGTGAGCAAGATAAAGAGGCTTCAGTTTGTGCTGCCAGCCACTTTGAGGGAAAAGGCGCTGGAAGGAGTTCACGACAGGGCGGGACATCAGGGTCAAGTCAGGACCCTCCATCTATCAAGGCAGCGGTTCTTCTGGCCAAACATGGAAAGAGATGTGAAGGAGTATGTCCGGTGCTGTGAGAGGTGTGTGCTGGCCAAGTCTCCAGAGCCTTCTGCACGAGCCCCACTGGAGAGCATAAAGACCTCAGCCCCCATGGAACTCGTCTGCATCGACTTCTGGTCAGCGGAGGACAAGAATAAGAGCTCTGTTGATGTCCTTGTGGTGACTGACCACTTCACAAAAATGGCTCACGCCTTTCCCTGCAGGAACCAGACTGCCAAACAGATCGCAAGGAAATTGTGGGACAATGTCTTCTGTGTTTATGGCTTCCCTGAGCGCATCCACTCAGACCAGGGTGCCAACTTTGAGAGTGAGCTAGTGTCTGAACTGTTGCAGCTGTCCGGCGTTGCTAAATCCCATACCACAGCCTATCACCCTATGGGCAACGGCTGCACAGAGCGTTTCAACCGCACACTAGGCAATATGTTGCGTGCCCTCCCTCTCAGAGCCAAACAGGAATGGCCACAACAGATCCAGACACTGACCTTCGCCTACAACGCGACTGCTCATGAAACCACTGGATATGCACCGTTCTACCTGATGTTTGGCCGTGTCCCAAGGCTTCCTGTAGACGTCATATTCAAGTCCGTCCTGCATGACCCTATTGTGACCGATTTCAGTAGCTACTCAAAGTCTCTCCTTTCCTACCTGGCTGAGGCCTCTGGAATTGCTCAGCAGCACACCGTCAGGGAACAAGAACACCAGGCCCGTCAGTACAATAAGAAGGTCAAGGGAGTCTCTCTGCATGTTGGGCATCGAGTGCTGCTGGCCAACAAAGGGGAAAGGGGGAAGAAGAAGCTGGCTGATAAGTGGGAACCAGAGGTGTATACTGTTCTCGAAAGGAACCCCAAAACTCATATCTACAAAGTCAGTGATGGTTCAGGCCGGTGCAAAGTTGTGCACAGGAACCTACTGTTGGATGTGAGCTTCCTCCCTGTCCGGAAACCTCCTGAGAGTCAATCAGTGTACAGCTCATCTAGTGCCGGTGGTTCCAGCTTCCAAGGGGAGATGGATGGACTCAGTCTGGAGGTAGAGTCATCTCAAGAGCGGACATCTCTGTGGGTCCAGTCTGAGTCAGGTAATGCTGTTGACAAAGACACAGTGGTGGAGGAGCCTGTTTCTCAACTCACTAATGACGCTGATACCCGCTGTGATGAGGCTGACGGGGTGGACAATAACTATATTGCCCCTGACTTACAGACTGACACGGTCCTCACTCAGGTCAGTCTTCCCCTTGGCTCTGATGAGACACAGACTGTTCCCAGCAACGACTCTGTCTTACCTCAAATCTCTGGTCACCATCATGACGACCCACAGCTCGTACCTGGGCATGACTCTACCCAAGTTACGGTCAGAGATGGGATAGCTACAAGAGCCGGGAGGGTAGTCAAGCCAGTCAACAGGCTTATAGAGAACATGGTTCAGAGGGCTGTTACATGCCGATTGTTGCTGCTACACAGAGCTCAGTCAGTAGCGTAGAGAGTGTTGTCTCCACTTCAGTTTTGTGTTGTTATTGTTTTTGAGACACTATCAGACATAAGTGCCAGAGGACCGGGTATAGTAAGGTGTAGGCTGCATCTTTATGTTCCAGAAGGGTTGGAGGCCTGATCAACCTCCCAAGTGTTTTTTGATCTGTTTTCACAGGTAGTTTTTAACTGAACTCAAAGATTAGATCTTTGATAGTTGGTCCAGGAGGGCGAAGGTGTCATCATAAATCTGTAGTGTTTAAATGAAGCTTTGATGCTGAAAGATGCTGGTGAAATTTAGCAATTCAAGGTGTTCAGGATTTTGGCAAATTTAAGGAGGGGAGAATGTAACAGAGGATATGTATATGTTATTTCAATGGCTTATATGACCAAAATCCTTCATTCTGTGGTCCTATCATTCTATGCTTTTCTTTTGAAATTGAGACTTTTATTTTGTTTTGACGCGATGCATATTGGGTTTTCATAGCTCTAGCAGTCAATCTGATTCTGACCATCAGAGAGAGGTCTGCTCCGTGGTAACCTGTATGCTGTATGCTGTATGTGTATGTGTGCAAACCATTACAGAGAGAGAGAGAGCGAGAGAGAGGCCCGGGATTTAATAAAAGAATGGTTTATCCAAGAAGTCGTCAGGATCATCATTCACCAACAAAAGACATTCGTAGCACCAGAGACACAACGCATAGTCGGCCCAAACCGGCTACACGAGCACTAGGCCATACCCAACATCACAACATCACACTGACACTGCCTGCTGGTGCTAGCTTCCTCGCCGATGGTGCTGGTGCTAGTGCTAGTGCTAGTGCTAGTGTTAGTGCTAGTGCTAGTGCTAGTGCTAGTGTTAGTGTTAGTGCTTACTTCGATAGCCTCTGGAGCACTTCTGCATTCGATTGCACCTGCTGCGGTTTCATTTCGAGTGGTAGTTTCATTAGTATTGCCAGTTTTATTTTATTTTTATGAATAAGTGGTCAATTGTTTTTATAGCTCTTTTTGCCATTGTGAGCAGGTTGGCTAGTTGTAGCTTGTCGAGCACTGAGCAGTACAGACAGATCTCATTTTTTGCGGTAACAGATCAAACCAGAAATAGTTGAAGTCGACGGACGTGTTGTGCCATTGGTGGATTATATATATATATATATATATATATTTAAAGGTAGCCTAGTTTAAGTAATAAATACACTTTTAAAATGAATGATGACCTAACACAAACTGGTACAAACCACAATTATGTATTTAATAATTGTGTTAATTAGTAAAAAAAAAATATATATATTTATTAATTAATATTTTTAAAGAATTTGAGCAGAGATGGGCTGGCCAATCAGGGGGGGCAATTGCCCCCCCTATAAAATCGCCCAATGCATCCATCTATCCATCCATTCAGCCATCCATCTGTGTTAGTCCACTAGTGTGATTAAATGAGGAGATATAGATTATGACATCATAATGGGGGAAGCAATGGAATTTAGAATTTGGAGTTGGAATTTGGAATGGGGTTCAATTATGACCCCCAAGAACTTGTTCTTGTTTGTGAATTTGAAAGTAAACATTCAGATTAATTTGGGCATTGCGCATGTGGAGAGCTTTGGAGAAAGACACAGTTATTGCAGTTTAGTTATTATAGTGAAATTATGTTCAGCAAGTTACTACCCAAGTTTGGCTGCAACACAGTGCACCCGTTGGTGTGGACGGCCGGCGCGGTGTTAACGGCAGCTGGGGGCGCCTACATTTACCAGCGTTTCTGGGGATCCTCACCCTCATCTGAGGAAGGTGAGAAACAAACTACCCTTCATATACTAATGTGTTTTGTCACAAAACCAAATAACTACGTAGCTCATATGGCTATTAAAAATAATGCAGAACCCTAGAATATCTAGAAGAGGCCTTTAGAATATGTTTGCTCTAAATGTGTATTAATTCATTCAGTAGACGTTGGTGGACCGCTCTTGGTTTATTGTTGTGGTCAGAGACCTATCAATTTACTTTGACTGTTGCCATGGTAGCTAGTTGCCAAACATGATCGCTGACACTGTCAGCAAATAGAAATGCTTCTACCATCCTGACATAAAACTCAACCTTTCAGAGGGTATGTGGGTGGCATGGCTTCATGTGGCTGATCTACACGTAGGGCGAGTTCAGCCCAGACAAAACGGAGAAAAACGTTTATTGAAACAAAAATGATGGTGCATTACAACATTATGCTGATTGGGTAACACAGAGAAAACATTTCTTTCAACCTGGAAAATCTTTTTTTTAAATAATGCTCATGAAAACCAATAAGAGGAGGAGCTTATATATTTGGGTTGTGGTCAAGGCCTTTAGCCAACTACTAAAAGGGTAAAGGCTAGTTCACATAAAGGCAAAGGCCGTTTAGGGTTCAGGTTACTGTAAGGTTAAAGTTAGGGTTAAGGTTAGGGGTGGTGGATTAGGTTTAGGGTTCGACCAGTCTCAGCGTTTATGGGAACTAGCCACTACCCCAAATGAAAGGTCAAAACCCGTGATGGATGTCATCAGCCAATGAAAAAACAGCTTGACACTGAAACAGAAAAACAGAAAATCTGAACAGATAGGCTGCATTCCAAATCTGAACAGATAGGCTGAATTCCAAATCTGAACAGAAAGGCTGCATTCCAAATCTGAACAGATAGGCTGCATTCCAAATTGCATACTTCCACATTTTACTACCAGTACGTACTACAGCTGCCCATAGAATGTACGCACTTTGCACGCAGTATGCAAGCAATTGGGACTACTTTGTCATAACATTGTGCCATCAAATGATCACATCCGTCGCTGTCCATGATGCGACATTCGTCCACAGCTGGGATTCATAAAAACACCTCTGGCACGACTGTTCAGGAATTTACATCCAAACACCTTAAACCTTTGTCCTCTCATTTCTCTTGTAATTCATCACCTCCCCCAAATATTCACATAGCTGTGCTAACATACAAAATGGCTTCCAGAGAGGCCATCTGTCTACAATAGAATAACCATCCTTTGTCCCCAATTGCCGCCCTTTTTTCTCATGTCACATGTCTGTACTCTTGGCCACCCCTGCCATTTCATATGATGTACAATGCAGTAGCCAATCACATCCTGGAAGGACCTTACCTGTGGTTTGACTGCATATAAGGCACAGCAGAAGACCAAACGGGCACTTCGCTGACTAAACCACCCTTGTTGCGTTTTCAGGAAGTCCTTGCGCTCGTATGCTTTTCACAATAAACCAGACTTAACCTTTTGAACGAATCTTGGTAAATCCTTTTGACTAGATCAGTTATTTTACTAACACAGTTGTCGACGGGGATGGGATCGACTGCTGTGAGGTTCGCCTGGAGTGGAACCGAAGGACGCAGACGTGCGGAGCGGTAGCCGCTCTGGAACTTCTCTCTTTGCGTCTATGCGCATTGGTTCGGAGAGGTCCGCCGTTGGTTCCACTCGGCTAAACTCACGGTACGTTGAAAAACGAATCTTTTTATGCTTGTTATTTGCCTTGGTTTTGGTTCAGATTGTGTTGGTCTAGATTATTGAAAACAGAAACCCCGGCGTGGGTATTTTTTAAGTAACTATCCAAGGAGTTGTGAACAGCAATAGATATATTTATATATTGTATTGTCCTTTGATTTCGTCCTTGTTTCGTTACGAGGGTATATGCCGTTCAGAAGAAGTGTGAGTTTTGGTCTCGTGAATTTGTTCCCCTGTAGTTGATGTACAATTCAGGTTGTTTATCGGTTGCAGCTTAGAACGGGTTTTTGAGTTAATACGCCAAAGAGTTGGCACAGAACGAATTTTCCCTTTGGCCGGTCGCGGGTGGATTAAAACCGCAGAGCCGTTGTATGTTTTCTCAACGAAGGTAGCTACGGGAGTGGTTTTGGTACGTAGTCCGACCCGCGTTTCTTGGAGAAACGTTTTCCCCTTTGATCCCGGGTGGTTTTTGGTAAACCTAAATGAGTTTTTAGCTTTGACCAAGTGGCTGGTGCAGCGGTTTGCTAAACCTAAACGAGGTTTAGCTTTGACCAAGTGACTGGTGCAGCAGGGCATGCTTGTCGTAAACGTGGGCCCGTGTGTTCGTCGTCTTTGGTCGTTCTTTGTTTTGCGTCCCCGTGTTAGTCTGCTGTTTTACTGTTGGAGTTTCGGCTCCGTCTTGTATGTGCACGGGGTTGTTAGTCTGCTGTTTACTGTTTGAGCTTCGGCTCTGTCTTGTATTGTTTGTTAAGCGCGCCATGGATCCAGGTAAAGTATTGTAAGTATTTTGTACACTGTTTTCTTTGTTTTCTTTCGAAATTGTATTCCTATACTTTTCTTTTCACCGTTAGTTCTGAATTATAGGCTGTAGGGTATTGTGTTAATCATGAATACCAATACTAGTTCGCTGTCTGGGCCAGCTAAGATTGTTGCGCAAAGGTTTTGGGATGATGCTTGTGTACAGTATTTGATCTGGGCGAAGCATTCTGATTTCTCCCTGTCCGGTACACTCAATATTAGTGAGTTAGCGACTGTTAGGGCTCAGTTACAGGCGTTTGAGATGACTAGGTTAGGAAGGGAGCCTGGAAATGCGATAGATTGGAATGCATTCAGGAAGTGGGAAATAGTCGCACACGAGTGTTTTTTCAAGTCAGAAAGACGCGGAGCTGAGGAAGTTAATCAGAGAGGGGAATATTCAGAGTCCCTTCCCCCTCCTAGTCATTCCGGTTTGAACTCTGTCACGCCGACTCGGCACTCAGAGCTCACACATCTTTCCGGTTTGAACTCTGTCACGCCGACTCGGCACTCAGAGCTCACACATCTTTCCCGAACGATGTTTGTTTCACCCGCTATTGTAGCTGCCGCCCTGCCTCCCAGCTCTGCCGGGGTGAAACAAAAACGGGGAGGACGACAAAGGGAGAATAGACAACGTAGTAGTAGGTCTAAGCATATTCATCGGTACAGACAGAGTGGGAAGGATGAAGCATGTTTCCATTGTGGACAATATGGTCACTGGATGGCACAGTGTCACAGTTACCGCAAGATAAAAGAAATGGAGAATTCTCAGACCTGGGGTCCAGCGCCACCTGCTGGAGTTCCCTTGAACAACCCACAAGGTAGATTTTAACTAGCCAATATAGACTTATTTTTTTAAGGTAAATAAACAGGACAAGACATATGTAGCTGAAGACGTAAGTTTTGTGCATGATAGTGGGGGGAATAGATAATGTTTGCCAGTGTCTTAATCTGAATACATTATCTCCTAACCCAATTATATATTTTTAAATGGTTATGTTAAATATCTCATGTTTATAGTTTGAGGCACATTCATCGGGCCTGAGTGTTTTTTCGGAGTGTTTTTACAGACAACTGTCGTTCCGGGAGTGATGGGTGAATGCCGAACCAGGAGACGGGCACAGGACCGGAGGTGTAGATGGAGGTTACCGGCCTGTTTCCCTACAGATGGGCGATCTGTGGTTCGTGGGATGCAGGACCAACGCCATGTCACCGACTCACTGTGAGCGACATAAGTATGACATAGGGAAGAGACCATTTTTGTCCGAAGCGGGCCCAATACTCTGTCCTCAAATGCAGAAGAGGGAAGTTTTAGATATACAATTTTAGCTATACAAATGAAGCTTTAATGGATTTTTTTGATTAATTGATAATTGATGTTTTCTTAATTGTAAATGAAGCCAGTTCATTTTAGTGTCATTTTATTTGAGTGATGCATTTTTTTTTCCCCCCCATCTCTGTTTTATCCTGACTTCAGGACATTTGTTTCTACCCTTAGGGGGAGTTATTTTGTTGAGACGAGAATGTGTTTATTTTATTTTATTTCATAAAATCGCGAATCCAATTGCCTTGATCATGACTGGGGACTGGGCGTGTTAGTCATTCTTACACTGCCCCTGATGTCACTGTAGGCTACTGCAGACTGGCTCTAACGACACTTGAACAGACACCCTGTTTAAGTTTTCCTGACTGAATAACAAAAATGTTTCCCCAAAGCAGGAGCTGGCACTTAACCATGTTTCTGAGTATCTCCAACAGACTGCTGATAACCGTTCCTGACCAAAGAGGGGAACAGGGAGACCAGACCAGAGGACTCTCCTTTTGCTCTTCTGTTTTGTCTCTGTTGTCTCTCTCATCTGTGGATCCACAGATGGAGCACTTCATCAGCCTGTACTGGGGGAGCGGGAGCGCCGAGGTGGCCCTCCAGCAGCACGACCCGGGCCGGCCCTACGTGGAGCAGTACCGTGTGGACCGGGTTCAGTTCAAGAGCCTGGACGTGCTGCTGGCGCCCTAGCTGTGTGGTGTCCACACGGACACCGTGTCCCACCGCACCTTCACCCTGCTGGACCAGGACAGGGACTCCCTCCTCACCTTCCGAGAGCTCGCTGGCTGACCGCTCTATGTAGACCTGCCCAATGGGGAGACAAGAGACTACCAGGAGCAGATGAGCAGCCTGAGAACAGGCCAGAAAACATGGAAGAGAAGTAGATGTTGCGGGATGAACCTACCCGTCAAAGATGGAACAATCAGCACCAGGACATTCTGGCCTGTGTGGAATAGCTGTCAAAAGTAGCTGAGAGGACGGTCCATGCAGCCGAACCAGAGATCTCAAGGGCAAAGCGGTCACTGCCACACTGTCCTCTCCTCTGAGGAGCAATCGGAGAGTGACCTTGACGGTCACCGCCATACTCTCCTCTCCTCTGATGAGCAATCGGAGACTGACCTTGCCGGTCACCTCCTTCTCGTGGTTGTGGTACGACAACGTGGACAATCTCAACAGCAATGACTGCACCTCTAACCGCACACACTGGAACCTACATTAAACATTCAGAGACGCAAACATGGAAGCTATGATCCAGAGGAAATTACATGCGATTATTAACAAGTGAATGAACTTTGAAATTATCTTGAAAAAATATATTTGTTTACAAGAGTTACAATGGTTGAAACATGAGTTGATAAATAAGTTAGGATTTTTCCTCTAAATTGACCAAGAGGTTTTTGCCCTTCTTACACTGGTAACCATTTCATCTTTTTGCCTTGTTCAAACTTTAAAATCAAGGTTTTTTGGTGAATGGTTGTCCACCTTTAGACTATGAATAGTATATAATCATGTCATCTTTTTTACCTTGTTTCCTGTCATATTTCTGAAACAAGGGGTTTTGGTGCGTGATTTTGCACATGGAAAGAAAATAATTTTTTTTTTTTTTGCTCCACCTAGTGGAGAGATTATTTCCTTTCCACATGTATAGCATAGCTGAATGTTTACACTGTGTTTGGATTTTATATTTTATTTTTGTGTACCTGTTCAGGCACAAATGGGGGATTGTTGAGGAATTTACATCCAAACACCTTAAACCTTTGTCCTCTCACTTCTCTTGTAATTCATCACCTCCCCCAAATATTCACATAGCTGTGCTAACATACAAACTGGCTTCCAGAGAGGCCATCTGTCTACAACAGAATAACCATCCTTTGTCCCCAATTGCCGCCCTTTTTTCTCATGTCACATGTCTGTACTCTTGGCCACGCCTGCCATTTCATATGATGTACAATGCAGTAGCCAATCACATCCTGGAAGGACCTTACCTGTGGTTTGACTGCATATAAGGCACAGCAGAAGACCAAACAGGCACTTCGCTGAATAAACCACCCTTGTTGCGTTCTTCAGGAAGTCCTTGCGCTCGTATGCTTTTCACAATAAACCAGACTTAACCTTTTGAACGAATCTTGGTAAATCCTTTTGACTAGATCAGTTATTTTACGATCACAGTCATGCGGTACTTTAATGTATGGAGTTTGTCAGATCTAGTAAAATGTTACAGAACCACCGTCTGTCATTGTCCTTCTTGAACACACTCCACCAAACACCCAGTTCATTCAAAACATTTATTTCAGTCTCAAGTCATTTACATCTAGAAAGAGTCCTTTGGGAACTAAACACTCACATGTACTGTTGGATATCACCCATCATAATTAATACTGTTGTAAATTACCTATTAAATCATCGTTATTATAGTAAACAAGTAGCAACTATAACTTGACCAACTGCTGGGTGTTGTACAGTGCAGCTGCACAAAAATAGCATCTAAACACGACTCCGTTTTACAGCAGTTCCACAGTTGGTCAGTGAAAAGCATGTAAATACACACATGAAGGTAACAATCACAGACATGTAGGGGCTCTTAAAAGACTGCACAAATGTAAAACTACACAGAAATTTAAGTAATTGGTTCATCTCTGCACCAATTAGCAGGAGGCCGTGGTCTCCAGTCACTTTAGAATTCGTTGAATTCGTCACCTGTGTAAACAACGGCAAACAAATGTTACACCTGTCTGACAGCTCTCCCAATAGACTGTGGGACAGTTCCCCTTAGTTGGATGTTCCAAGACTAGGGCTGCACAATTAATCGTGAATTAATCTAAATTGCGATTATGACCTCCGCGATTAACTTAATCGCAAAAGGCCGCAATTAACGTGATTAATAATTTTGCTTTGAATTGTGTGCTAGGACTACACGGACGAATCACAGGCACTTATGGCGTTCCCGCTGAGTGGTTACGAAAAAGATGTCGCTCAAGCCCAGCAGGTCATATGCAAACTGCAGAGCTAAAGCCATTACTTATTAATATATAGAAATATGAATCACCATCAATCTCAATTACCATTTTGAAGCAAATAATCGCAATTATCATCTTTGGTCATAATCGTGCAGAGGAAAATGGCCAGAGAAGACTGGAGATGTGGTTAAAGGAGGTGATGAACTTACCCTCGGCACACGGGGAGCTGTATTCGGTGACGGCCTCCTCACCTGAGGAGAGAGACACACAAACTCAGAACTCTCAAGTCGAGTCGATCAAACCATGTTCCTCCATGGCATCTGTGTCTCCACTGTGCGTGACGGAGCGCGTGTGGTCATACTTGTCTGGTAGTAGTCGTAGACCTTGACCACGGCAGGTTTGAGGTTCCTTACTGAGACGTCCTGCTGGATGACCACCGTGTACGACTGGCTCTGCTTCTGCTTCAGCTGCAGGACCACACACACAAATGCAAATACACACACATTTCAGACCGCAAATCCACCCAGCACTTGTCAAATACCCTCACATGTGCCTTGAAACATTTGTGGATTACAAATCAACTGTGAACACTAAATATTTGTCTAACTTTACAGTAATTGTAAAACGTAAAGACCATAAAGATTTGTTTAACTTTACAACCAGAATGATTTTTCCATTGGGCAGTATAAAATTGGATTTGTCCAATTTTACAGCTGTAGAGATTTGTCCAACTTCACACCCACCCAGGACCACTGATTTGCCCAACTTTCCAATATAAAATATTTGTCCAACTTAACAGCATTGAAGATCTGTCCAACTTATAAATACAAACATTTGACCAACTTTACAAGTAAAATATTTGAGACGTACGCCGTCTAGGTAGATGAAGACATGTCCGTCCTTCTGGTCAACACGTTTCACGTTGCGGTCTCCCTTCACATGCGGGGACAGAACAGTTAACAGAAGCATTACAGGCCGTGAGCGGCGTTATGCCAACTAAGTGTATTAGTATTTACTTCAGTACTGAGTGCTGTACTACTGCTGATGGAACTCACAGACTCCAGGGAATCCTTGACCAGGACGAAGCCAGAGAGCAGCTTGAAGTCGATAACCACCATGTTGGTCTCCTCGCGGCGGCCAGTGTACCTGAGACGTGCACACAGAGATACTGCAACAAACATCGCTTTCCCACAGTTGTTTTCCACCCTCCGGTTGCCCTTGGCAAGTTTAGTGTCAGTTTGTTTTTGGTGTCTTCAAAAGCCCTGGTGAACACATTCACCATCACATTCACCATCACATTCACCATCACATTCACCATGTGAGGACCAATACCTGACGACCACGTTGACCTTGAGGACAGGCTTGGTGTCGACCTTGAGGACAGGCTTGGTGTCGACCTTGAGGACAGGCTTGGTGTCGACCTTGAGGACAGGCTTGGTGTCGACCTTGAGGAGAGGCTTGGTGTCGACCTTGAGGAGAGGCTTGGTGTCGACCTTGAGGAGAGGCTTGGTGTCGACCTTGAGGACAGGCTTGGTGTCGACCTTGAGGACAGGCTTGGTGTCGACCTTGAGGACAGGCTTGGTGTCGACCTTGAGGACAGGCTTGGTGTCGACCTTGAGGACAGGCTTGGTGTTGACCTTGAGGACAGGCTTGGTGTTGACCTTGAGGACAGGCTTGGTGTTGTTGCATTTCCCCACGACCCTGCTGGTCACGCTGAAGACAGAGAAGTCTGGAGGAGGCGGGATGTTGTAGCGCAGAGCCATCTGGATCCGCGCCGGAGGAGACGGCACGGAAAGACACAGGACAGACGTTAAGACACAGGACAGACGGAAAGACACAGGACAGACTGTCACCTGACACTGATCAAATCACAGGACGCGATCGACTATACTGATCCAAAACTCCTACTCCGTTGACGTGCGTTCATATCATAGAGAGTGGGAGGTGTGAGGAGGCAGCGTTCTGACCTGTAGGAACACACAGCCTCGTCCCTCTGCCCTGATCCTGTACTCCCCGGGCACCTCCCCTAGTGGCCGCTCCTGGTACAGCAGGCGGTTGTGCTGGTCCACCTTGAACTCCTGCCTCATGCCGCCGGCAGAGCTCACCACCACCGTGCTGGCGCCCTCCGGGCTGTAGGTGGCAGCGCCATACTTCGCCAGGGCCTTCAGCGCCACCACGGTGTCCTGGTCACAGACCGAGGGGTCAGTATTGACAGTACGCCGGTTGCAGAGCCAAGTTAAGGTAGGGGTGTGTGTGTGGACCTACCTGCGTGGAGGAGAAGCCGCCGTAGGGGTTCTGTTGCTGGGCCAGCCAGCGGACGATACTGGATGAGTAGTCCAGCCCGAACCCGTCCATGGTCGGCCCAGAGAGCAGCGCCAGCAGCACATATGACGTCATCTCCACCTCGATGGAGCCCAGGCGCTTCCCAAGGACCTCGGCTCTCTCCCAGTAGACACCCTGGTCTGCGGAGGGTCAGTCAGGGGTTCAAGTCTGCACAGAACAGACTGATCCATACTGTCTCTACCTGTATGCCCACACAAGGGCTTTGACAACACATGAGAAGCCATGTCGATGAGCTAGAACCCGAACAGCCAACCAGCCAGATGCAATTACCTGCGGTCTTCTTGGCCTTCTGGTGCAGGTATGAGATGAGCTTGCTCCGGACCTCCTGGTCCCCGGCCAGGGTGAAGGTGTAGAAGAGGAGGGCGATGGAATAGTAGTTGCGATCGCCCGGCGTTCCGGCCAGCGCCGTCTTCCTCAGGCAGTCCAAACTCTGCTCCACCATTGGGTCCTGACAATACAGGGGGCGCTCAGACCGGCACAATGCCGCCAACGTGGGGATCGGCGGAGTACTACACTCACATTAACACGCTAGCACATTAACACGCTAGGCCAAACGCAGCACTGCATCGGTCATTATCATCGTGGCTAACACTGCTAGGATGGAGAGCAGGTCCAGGCTGTGGATCTGGCTGGTAGGAGACGATGGTTGGGACTCACGTTGACGGTGGTGTTGTCCCCGAGCTCCAGCAGACCGGCCGTGATGTAGGCCGTCAGGGTCACATGGTCACTCACGCCTCCCTGGAATGTCACAGGAGAAGAAACACGGTCGGACAATCGTACTGTACGACGACGGAGAATACGGTCAGCCAATCATCGTATGTTCACACAATCAGGCAACTACTATCACACTGTGGGCTAGGCCTACACCTTGGCTGAAACTGGGGGTTTACCTGGTCATTTGACCACAGAAGTCTAAACCAAGGCCAGTATTGTGTAACAAAGCTTCGTAAAACACGTGGATAACTCCGATCCAGAGCCTCCCTGTGGCAGACTCCTGCTGATTAAACAAACAACCCCTCCAGGAGGCAGACCGACAGACAGGCCTGGATTACACTACTGCGTTTCTCAGTGTTATCCCTGAAAGATACTTGTTTGCAGCTAGCAATCACACTACCCCTAGCAATCACACTTCCATAGCCAAAACGAAGCTCGATCAATACGGCCGGAGCTACGTTTTGACGCTCGAAATCTGGAGCCGTGTTCTAGTGTAATGGGCAGATCCGGAGGCTTTTGGAAACTAGAAAAACCGTATAGCGGCTTAATGCCTCTGCCCAACAATGCAAGTTGCAATTAACACTAACCCCAATTTAACCAACCTAACCTAACCCTAATGCTAGCTAGCTAACGCAAATTCTAATGCTGGTTAGAATTAGCGTTAGCTAGTTAGCATTAGCATTATTGTTAGCATTAGCTAGCTAGCATTAGCATTCAAAAGTGCCTTTTGTGATGTCATGGTGACCTTGACCTTTGCATACCAAAATCTAATCCAATTAATCTAATCAAGTCCAACTGGACATTTTGGCCAAATATGTACAAATTCTGTCGAGCCGTTCTTGAGATATCGTGTTCAGCAGGCCAAAAAGGGACAGTTCAAATTAATTCCAATATACCTGGGTTCATGGTTTACAACCATTCATCTCTTACAATGTAAATAAACAAACCAGGTGAACAGTAGTAATAGGCTATAATACTGTTCACAGCAGCACAGATTGAGATTAGCCTACAATTAAAGATTTAAGTAGCCTCTATTTTTGGATTAGAGATTTTAAAAACTAGCATAGTCTAGAAAGTTGTTTAAATGCAGCTGTCCAGCCATCCAACCAACACCGACATTCACCAATAAATACATTTCGATCTATGTTTGTTACATGTCTGTGTGCATGAATGCATTTTAAAACTCACAACATTCTAGACTATGCTACTAGCCAAGAAAATACCCTTGATTGCCAATTGCTATAGCTCAAACTCGTAAATCGCCTGTTTGATATGCTCTTTAAATGGTACTGTGATGAGTTTTTGGAAACGTTAGTGAGATGAGGTTTGAACAGATCTTTACGTGCAATTTCATGTGTAATCGCGGATCGTTTTCCCAGTTGGAAAACGACGCCATGGACACCTGCGCTGGTGTGATCCAGGCAGACAGGTCCTGCAGACTCGAGTCCCCCCCTCCCCATGCCTCACCTTCATGGCGTTATGAAAGAGTTTCCCCACTGAGGCAAAGCAGCCATCCGGCTGCTGGTGTCTGGCCAACCAGGACTTGGCCTTGGTGATGTGGGCGGGGTCAACGTAGATGTAGGACCGCGCCCCTCCAAAAGCAATCATCACAAAGGCGGTAAGCCTGAGGACACATTAACAATTCATTTATGTCCACAGAGACGCACAACTCTGCATCAGGACATTACACAACAGAAGGGCACTGCTTTTCTGACTTGGCACATTTGTAATTACCACTGAGAAACAGACTAAAAGTAGACTGGAGTACCTGGACATGGTGTGTGTGTGTGTGTGTGTGTGTGCGCTTTCCAGCAGACTGACCAGGTGTTGCCTGACTTGTCCCTCTTCCCAAAGGCGCTGTAGGAGCCGTCGTCATGCTTGTAGTTGAGTTCTCTCTGGTAGCCTGTAGGAACACCGCTGTTACTGGTCACTGCCATTACTGAACCCTGCTGTTACTGAACCTTGCCGTTACTGGATACTGTTACTGAACACTTGGTTATCAATTTGTATGCAGCAAGTGCACATGTGGGCCAAATGTATGATCAGTTCAGAAGGTTAAAGAATCAGCCATCAGGATAATCACATCTGACTGTAGGTCAAATTATTATACTGTATAGTGCAAATTCTGAAGCGCTGAACACTGCCGTTACTAAACACTACTGTACACTGCTGTTACTGAACGCTCACCACTCTCCAGGAAGCGCGTGGCCTTGTCCCGGACCTCGGGGGTCAGCTGCCTGGTGCTCTGGAGGTACTCCAGGATGTAGATGTTGGGAGCGAACAGAACCATGTTCTGCTCCCCGCAGCCATAGGGCATGGCCAACAGGCTGTCCAGGTTCTTCATGGCTCGGCCCATCAGGTCCCCTGAGGAGATCACACGGGGCGGTCAGCAACGTGGTAATGAGGAGGACGAGGAGGGGCAGGATGAGGAGGTTCTTCTTACCCAGGACAGAGAGAGAGGCCTTGGCCGATCCCTCCACGAACACTTTGGGTAGCTGGAGAGAGATGTCCCTTTCTACTGGACCCTCTGGACACAGACAAGACAGAGGTCACCTCGGGATTAAGACCTGCCGTTTCACACATTCACTCAAGACAGATCTACAACCAGTCCAGTGTCAGAAGCGGAGATGAGGGGGATCAGGGATACTGCATGGACCCACCTGTAGGGCAGAGCAGGGCATTGTGGGTGACCGTCTCCTGGGTTCCCTCTGCCTGGGAGAGAGAAACGGAATAATGAGCCTGAGATCTCAGACGTCAACATCCACCAAGAGGTCAGAATGAATTCATATTAAGTTAATTCACAGCGGGGGAGGGTCATTTATTGAATCCACGTTGTTGATACCGTGAGCCTTGACTCACCTCCACCAGCAGGGAGCGGACCACCGTGTCGATGCGGCCCACCTCCGGAACCGTCACCACCTCATTGCCGCAGAGATCCTTGGTCTGCAGAGCCTCCGCGCTCACCTTCACACTCACCTCCCCTACACGCACACATTAACATGCCTAGTTACACACGTCAAAATCTCTTGGTACACAGAGATGTCGGTATGCAAATCTTGCCTGACTGCATATACACCTCAACCTCCACCGTTTTCCCAGCATTAACCCTGGATCAACAGCTGCCCCCCCCTCCCCCCATATCTGCTCCCTTCTCTCCTCCCCCTCTCCATATCTGACCCCTTCTCCTCCCCCTCTCCGTCCCCTTCTCTCCTCCCCCTCTCCATATCTGCACCCTTCTCTCCTCATCTGCCCCCTTCCCTCCTCCCTCTCCATATCTGCCCCCTTCTCTCATCTGCCCCCTTCCCTCCCCATATCTTCCCCCTTCTCTCCTCCCTCCATATCTGCCCCCCTCTCAATCTCTGCCCCATGTCACCCTTTCTGAAATCCTCTTGCCTTTCTACATTACACTAACACAACAAACTAACACTCTTCTCCAACACTTCCCCTCCCTCTCCCCTCACCCCCCTCTCTTCACTCCCCCTTTCCCCCCTCCTTCACTACCTCCTCCCCCCACCCGTCCCCCGTCAGGAGAGAGCTGCAGGTCCCCTGAGGGGGATGTTTCCCCGTATTTCGTCAGAGACGACCTGACTTGTCAGTCCTGTCAGCATGTCTCTGCAAAGCTGAGGCGCGGAGCTGACAGATGATTGGGCCCTCAGCCCCGGCCTCTACCCCGGCCTCTACCTCGGCCCCAGCCTCTACCTCGGCCCTGCCTGAGAGCAGGCTGTGATTGGATGAGAGTGCGCCGAGATGGGCTCACCCAGGGCGGTGGGGGTGATGATCCACTGGAAGGTTCGGCTCTCGTCGGCACACAGGCAGACCTGGTACTGGCACCCCTCACACGGTCTGGCGCTGAACTGGGCCGAGTCAGACAGAGACACCTTCACCTGGGGACAGGGACAAGACTGTCTGCACAGGCGTGGAGGGACATACAGATAATGATCCTAGATGAATACGGCTGGTTAAACGGTGACGATAATGATGGTGGATGGCAGAGTAGGAAAAGCCAAATGGCTGCATGTCAGAGGAAGGTCAGGTGGAAGGATACAGGGTCTCAACTCTAAACCACCACCCTCGCCCCCGTATCCCTCCGCCTCTGCTCCCCCCCCCCGGAGCCGGAGGCAGAACGGCTGCGTACGAGCGGCGCGCCCTACCATGATGCACTTGGGGAGGTAGTTGAAGATGGTGGCGCGGAGGGTGAAGACCTCGCCGCGGACAATGGAGTAGGGCAGGGTGAGGCTGAGGAAGAATGGCTGGAAGGCCGTGAGGCCGACGTTGGGGGCCAGACCCAGACCCACGGACGAGGTGCACCACGCCCCGGCGGCCCACTTGGTGATGGTGTCAGGAACGGTCCTCTCCAGGCTCACGGAGCCCGACTCTCTGCAGGAAGAAAAGGTGGCAGGTTGGGGTTGATCTGGAGGGTTAGTCTGAATAATCTGGAAAATGGCAGGTTAGTCTGGATGCTGGTAGGTCAGTCTGGATGCTGGTAGGTCAGTCTGGAATATGGCAGGTTGGTCTGGTTAGTCTGGAAGAGCCATGTTAGTCTGGAAGCTGGCACTTTGGACATTTCACAAACATTTCCATCATGAACATGAAGACAGCGGTGGTTTACCCAACAGGCACCAGGTCCCAGATCCAGGTCTCGGGGAAGTATGTCCGGACGGTTTCCTTCTCACCTCCGTCCTTCCTGACGGGCTCCCGCATGCTCTCCGGCACGCCCCTGGCTGGGGAATCCATTAATCATACTCTAGAGAACATTCAGATTTTAACAGTCCTCTCAAAGGCAAACATCCCCTCTATATCCAATGGCTAAATACTAGAGAGTCTACACCCAACCCACTATCCATGTTACTGTACAATACCGCCAGGTTAACAAGCTCATGAACTGAGAACAACATCTTCACCATATGCCATCATCATAGGGGCGTTACAGTCGAAAGGCTTCTTCACATCGGAGTTGGTCAGGATCTTAATTCCCACTTCCTGAAAGAGAAGCAGAAGCCATTGGCAGGAGCCAGATGAAAGAGATGATATACAATGCTGTGTACAGTATAGGATCAGTCATTGGTCAAACACCAACACGGGAAATGGACTGCACTTGTATAGCGCCTTTTCACCTTAATGGACAAAGTGCTTTACAATGGCTTGATTCACCCATTCACAAATCAATGCCAGCAAGCTGCCATGCAAGGGGCTAGCCTGCTCATTGGGAGCAATTTGGGGTTCAGTGTCTTGCTCAAGGACACTTCGACATGTGGGCAGGACGAGCCGGGAATCGAACCGCCAACCCTGCGGTCATCAGACGACCCGCTCTACCACCTGAGCCACAACTGCCCCTTAATCATCATCATCATCCCCAGACGTGCTGTGGGAAAACCCCCATCTCAGACAGAAGTAGTAGACAGCGTCTGTTCTCTTACTCTGAAGATGCTGTAGACGTCATTCTTCTCGTTGTTGGGCACGAAATGGAAGGAGCGTCTCTTGCTTCTCTTGGGTGCCTGAATGGATAGTCTTGGTTCTAGGGCAGGTCTTGTTACTAGGGCAGGTCTTGTTACTAGGGCAGGTCTTGTTACTAGGGCAGGTCTTGTTACTAGGGCAGGTCTTGTTACTAGGGCAGGTCTTGTTACTAGGGCAGGTCTTGTTACTAGGGCAGGTCTTGGTACCAGGGCTGGTCTTGGTACCAGGGCTGGTCTTGGTACCAGGGCTGGTCTTGGTACCAGGGCTGGTCTTGGTACCAGGGCTGGTCTTGGTACCAGGGCTGGTCTTGGTACCAGGGCTGGTCTTGGTACTAGGGCTGGTCTTGGTACCAGGGCTGGTCTTGGTACCAGGGTTGGTCTTGGTACCAGGGTTGGTCTTGGTACCAGGGTTGGTCTTGGTACCAGGGTTGGTCTTGGTACCAGGGTTGGTCTTGGTTGTGGTGGTTCTGGCAGGCAGGGGTAAGGCTCACGGTCCTCTACATTGTAGGGGTAGCCTGACAGCCTCTCCACTGGCAGCTCCCCGAACACCTGCACACACAGGACAAGCACCCAAACAGTTAAGAGCATGCGTGGTCAGGTTTGTGCTCAGTGTGTAGTGGTCAGAGTGGTCAGCATGTGGCGAGTGTGTGGTCAGAGTGGTCAGCATGTGGCGAGTGTGTGGTCAGAGTGGTCAGCATGTGGCGAGTGTGTGGTCAGAGTGGTCAGCATGTGGCGAGTGTGGTCTATGTGGTCAAGAGCGTGGTCAGTATGTGGTCCGTGTGGTCAGTATGTGGTCCGTGTGGTCAGTATGTGGTGGTCAGTATGGTGGTCAGTGCGTACAGATTCGAGGCTGAGTTCTCGTTCGGCCTTCAGCAGCAGGACAGACTGGTCGATGGCTCGGAGGGAGCAGAGGGAGCCGGGCTGGGCCTGCAGACTCAGGAAGGTCTTCCCTCCAGGGAGCTCCTGTGGAGAGGAGAACCGCAGAGACACCTGCACACACAAAACAGTCAGCACGTACGCAGAACCACAGACACTCAGGAGAACCAGAGACACGAGCACATAGTCAGCAGGTATTCAAGAGAACCAGAGATACCTACAGTCAGCAGGTATTCAAGAGAACCAGAGATACCTACACAGTCAGCAGGTACTCAGTAGAACCAGAGATACCTACACAGTCAGCAGGTACTCAGGAGAACCAGAGATACCTACACAGTCAGCAGGTACTCAAGAGAACCAGAGATACCTACACAGTCAGCAGGTACTCAAGAGAACCAGAGATACCTACAGTCAGCAGGTACTCAGTAGAACCAGAGATACCTACACAGTCAGCAGGTATTCAAGAGAACCAGAGATACCTACAGTCAAGCAGGTACTCAGGAGAATCAGAGATACCTACACAGTCAGCAGGTATTCAAGAGAACCAGAGATACCTACACAGTCAGCAGGTACTCAGTAGAACCAGAGATACCTACAGTCAGGTACTCAGGAGAACACCGTCCATGTAGAGAACGAGTGTTTGTTGGCTGTGCGGTTCTGGAGAGGAGCCCACCTTGTTCTTGAGGCAGAGCTGGATGGGGAAGTCCATGCTGTCGGCCACAGCCTCTCCACCGGGCATGACGGTGAACACAACCACCTGGGCGTAGGGGGACAGGTCTGCCAGACTCCGCAGGGGAACAGACAGCTCTCCTCTGTTCACTAGGGGGGCGGGATGAGAGGGAGGGAGAATGGGGATTCCTAGTAGCCAAATGTCACTGCCTACCATAACCAGACAACTAGGGTAAAATATTATACTGCCCAAAATATATCCTATAATGACTAATCATTTTATTGTATAAACAAACCCATTTGCCAGGCCATACACCCATTTGCATTTTAGAGATGGTGGAAGGGTAGTACGGTCATCAATAACTATTGTATATACAGAAAACCATTTGCTAGGTCATGAAAGCATTTGCATGTTAGAGATGGTGGAAGGGAAGGTCATCCTAGTGTGTTAGAGGTGACGTATCCCTGGCCGTACCTGTCCCCTGCTTTACTGCCACAGGCAGACGTCCGTGCTGCACCACACTGCCTCTGGACATCACCTGCAGGACACAGCACACCCCACGCCTTAGAACAGCTTCACACTGATGTACCAGGTGTAGCTGTACCAGGTGTAGCTGTATCGGCTCTACAGAACAGGTACCTTGTTCTCTACCCAACGCTCAACTGTTACCTCCATCTATCCAGGCTGGTCAATTGCTGAAGACAAGTCATCCCCTTGGGGGATCAATAAAGCTGATCTCATATCTCACCAAGTAGAAAAAGTCCAGAGCCACCTGGCCCTTATTAAGCTCCTCCCCCTGAATGATGTAGGCGGCGACTACAGTGGCGTCCGTCTCGCAGGAGAAGCTCTGGCCGGCCGGTCGGAGCTTCAGGAAGCTCTTGCTCTTGGAGTAGAAGAGCGTGGCGTGGTGATAGGCCGAGCGATAATCGGGCCGCCGCAGGCCGCGCACGTATGGAGGGTCGTCCTCCTTATCCAGGCCGGACTTCGCCTGGCGGAGAGAAAGAGGGGAGGGGAGGAGGAGAGGACCACTGTTAACGTCAATGAGAAAGAGGCTGGTTTGGTGGTTGACTAGATGAGTTTTCCGATGGTCATGTACAGTAAGGCGTCTGATGGCCAAAGACTGTCACCGTATCAATACAACATGTACCGTCCGTCATCTCAATTGACGTCAACCCAAATTGACTGTGTAGACAAGGCTAATCGGTTTGCGTCAACCATTTGATCTGTCGACTGTCGAGGCCTTGTACCCCAGCCATCTCGTCTTGTAATGAGCGGCGTTATGAATAACAAAGTCTTTATCAGGTCATACATTCTGAAACTGATAGTTTGTGCCATTTTGCTGCATTAAAGTCTGTGCGTAGAGAATGATCCTGCTATGAGCTTAGCTAGGATAGCTCCATAGATAAGTATGAATAACTTTTTATCTGCTGCTCTGTTGGTTGTTCTGACCTGGCCTACTAAGGTCGCTATGAATCTGTATAAGAATGCGTATCATTTGGACTCCTCGGTGCATCTCTGCCTGATAGCACTGAGGGTTGCAAGGGTCTTAAGTCCTAGCCATTGTTGAAGGCATGTCTTTTAATGAACACAGATTGCTTCATTTTACCATTTGGCAAATAAATCCATTAGACTGCATTTAAAAGTACCCGATCTTTCTAATTATACCATCTTACGCTGAGTATTATTAACGTAGACACGTGTTTAGTTCCATTTAAGTTCCATTTTTTATTTGGTTTGTCTACTAGGCCGGAGTTATCGTTGATTAGGTTAGCTCCCTACAGTAGTACCTAAATAACTTATTAAAAAGGCCTTTGGTTTTCGCTCTGTGGAACCGAATTGTTCCAGTTGAGCAGCCGATTTAGGAACACTTCACACAGACCAAAGTGTGAACCATTATGTTTGTGTGTACAGTATACAAAGTTTGTGTTAGATGATATTAATTCCTTAATCCCCTGCCGTAATCACCAGTATCGGGGAAGAACCCAGTCTAAAGCTTGGTGACCCAGACGGATTCCGTCAAGTTATCTGGAAACCACGGACTCAGATTAGATCATTGTTTCTGCGTTGTCTATGAGGTGAGCATCACTTTATGGTTCTTCCTACTGAAGTGTGAGGGACAAACAGGACGATACATACCGTTTACTGTAGACACATTGACAGAAGAGTTGTTTCCACCCCCCCCACGACAAAACATGGACAGACAGTTCAGTGATAGCAGGACAAAAAATGTTCCAGAACTAAATATGCAGAACACACTGGTTAGGTTATGCGAGGAAGCTAATCTAGTGTTGATGGCAGATAAGCGCTCCTGCTAAGCTGCTCCGTGGCCATAGCCCGTTACTTGCCCACTAAACTGCGCTAAATGTGCAGCACACAAGGGGACTACCACAAAAAAAAGGTCTGCTCAAACCATATCGTACCTAAATAACTTATTAAAAAGGCCTTTGTTGGTGATTCAAACAAACACTTAACCTAGATCTGAGACATAGGGCAAATTGTTGGGGCAAATTGTTGGGTCACAATTCCACAAGAGCTTGACCTGTAGGAATACTCCGGATTTCCATCGGGAGGTGTCCAGGGAGAAGAGGACCATGCCCTTGCAGTCTGTGGTCAGGGTCCAGCTCTCAGAGGGCTCGGCCCTCAGGAACAGCTGGACCGGCTCGTTGGCAGCAGGGGAGGAGTCTGGACCGGTCACCTTGATCTGGAAACATAAGGATGACTAGCTAGCTACACAAAGGCTGTTGGTTCAATCCCCCGTGGGTTCATAAAGATCCTGAAAATGTTGGTAATCACTGAACACTTGGAAAGAAGCCTGCTAAATGGCATAAATAGTTCACATTACATATTGACACCACTCATTGTCAATAATGCAGCCCAACAGTGTTGTTTTCCCTGTGGTTGATGCTTCTGATTGGTCACCTTGCCCTGGTAGGCGATGCCTGGCTTGTACGCTGCTGGGACGTCCTCAAACGTGACCGTTCTGATGTCACTGGTGAAGGTGGCACTGCCACTTCCCTTCAGCACCACCCCTGGAGATAAAGAGTACAGCCTAGAGGTCAGGGGTCAACACCATTAAAATAGTGTCTGCGTTCCGAATCACACACTTATACTTTCTACTACCAGTACGTACTATAGCTGCCCCTAAAAGTACTTGCAAAGTATGCATCCAATTGGGACATCCTACCCTGTCATAACATTGCATTGAAATGTGACTACATCCGTCGCTGTCCATAAAGTGACATTGGTCCACAGCTGGGATTCATCATAACGCCTCCGCTGTCACCGGCGCGACTCGCACGTGATATTTTCCACTGAGCACAGGATTATGGGTCAGAATAGCCAGAAGTGTGCTGGCTTGCATACTGCAAAATACGACCGGATGTAGTAGGATATCCTGGTATTTCTTCCATACTGGATGTGGCATACCATGTATTGGGACATACTACATACATTTTTGGCATAATATATATTCAGTCGAGATCACTTGTCAAATTTGAACATTTATTATACATGCGGCATAATACATAGCATATTAATTTTGGCGGTGTGCTCTTGTCCGGGGGGCCCCCTGCCTTCCACCGGCGTGGAAAGCGTGTTAGCAGGGGGAGGCAATCTAGGTGTTCCCCCCCTCTGGGCCGCTTGGCCCAGAAAAGGGGGAACGGCATCTTGCCCCCTGCCTCAATGACAATCAGAGTGGGCCGCGATCGGGAAGACGCTCGGAGGTAACTCAGCCCACTAAGACCGTCAGAGAGCCACAAGGGGACTGCTGTACATTATAGTCCCTGGCCTCCACGGGCCGACGCTTCGTGGGTTCCGAGGGAGATACAGCCTAGTGTCTCTGCCTCAATGGTGACCGGAGGGACCGCTGGATGGCCATTCAGAGACGTTTCGGCCCACGGTCACCACGGAGAAACAGAGACCAGCTAGTGTCTACTCTGGCATCCACTAGCCGACGCTTAACCCGGACAGAGAGCAACGAATGACAACATGACATCGACATACGCAGGAGGAGCAGGGGAGGAGGTGGGGCGAGCATGCAATGCACAACCAGCAGTAATGGCAAGCGCGAACAATGACATGTTTTGACAGCTTAAATACATGCGCTCTAGTGAGCTGACCAATGCTATGACAGCTACAGTCAGCTGGTGCTGCGTCATGCGTGACTGATTAACCTCTGCTGACCCCCCGGCCGTGACGTACGTGCCTCACCTGAATTTACGTCGGAGACTTCATGTATGGAAGTACGTGATTCAGAACACAGCCAGCCATTCATTTGGAATCCACCACACCCCTGCTGCCCTCTCTCCTAAAGCACCTGTCCAATACTCCTCCCCACCCCTCACCCCCCTCTCCTCCTACCTGTCCAATACTCCTCCCCACCCCTCACCCCCCTCTCCTCCTACCGGTCCAATACTCCTCCCCTCACCCCCGTCCTCCTACCTGTCCAATACTCATCCCCTCCCCACCCCTCACACCTGTCCAATACTTCTCCCCTCCCATCTGTCCAATACTCCTCCCCTCCTACTGTACCTGTCCCGTACTCCTCCAGCTCCGTCTCCACCTGGAAGCTGTCCTCAAACCTGGAGTTGTCCAGAGCGAACTCAGTCACATCGAACACTTGCGTTGCGCAGCCCGTCTTGTCTGTCTGCAGGACGAACCAAACAGACCCCATCAGGGGCCACACTCAACCTGGTCAGCCGGACTCCAGCGCACGCCCACCCAGAGCCAACCTTCAGGGACGCTGGGTGGGTCCAGCCAAAGCCCAGTAGGGGTTTGAGTGTGGCAGACTGGAGAACTCACCTTCATCTCATACTTCTTACACACTGACGTGGGCCCGTCCCGGAGCTCATCGGACCAGTTCCAGAACCAGTACTTCTTGCTCCTGCACACCGTGGCCTTCACAGAGCCCAGCACGGGCTTCCCATACGTGTACCTAAACACACACAATCAAACAAGCCTCCTCGAGTAGCCTTACCAGACCTGGGTCCAAATATTAGTTGAAATCCTTTCAATTACTTTAGTGTTTACATGAGTCTGCCTGGGGGGGTCAGGTGGGCGGGGTTTGTACTTTGGGGAACAGCCCATTGGTTACATTGTGGCAGGAAAGAACCTCCTACTACTAATAATAATAATCAAATACTATTAGACACCTCACCAGTAGAACCAACTCATCAGTAGAACTGAACACGAGAACTAACTCCTTTGTCAGTAGGACTAACTCGTCGTCAGTAGAACGCTCTTCAACATCACAACCAACTACTAGTCAGTAGAACTTACTTTCCACAGACCCTCAGCGTAGCCTGCGTGTCCAGGATGGTTATGACACTGGGCAGATGCACCTTCACCTCGTACTTGGGCAGAACTGCATTTGACAGTGTTTGACAGTTAATTTGCAAATAGTAATTGAAACTGATTACTAAACTGATTAGATATAATGATAACGTGTATATAGCAAGAGAGGTCTGATAGAAATAACAATAATGTATATAGCAAGGGAGACCTGATCAATACAGTATAATAATGTATATAGCATGACTGGCAGCCATCCTCACCGTACTCCTTGATCTCAAAAGTGTGTTCGTTCCGCTGGCCCTTCTCATTCCAGGCGGTGATGACGTAACGACCTTGAGCGGCCTCCGGGGTGGTGGGGTGGGCCAGGTCCAAGATGCCGCTAACCGTTGATTGGTTCAGCCACTGAGCGATGCGGTTGGAGTTGGGGTCCTGTGCACCAATCAGAAGTGGAGAGAGAGTGTTTGGAGAGCGGTTCGATTTTCGAGGTACAGCAGTAGGAACACATTAAACTACAGGACATTTGTGACGATGGGTCTGGAGGACAGCGGGACACTGTTCTTCCCCTTCATAGTCATTAGACAACCGCTTTAATAGGAGTTTGTACTTTGATATGAGCCAATCTCACCTCAAGCTCCACTGTTTGGTACTGGAAAACAGAGCGAGAGAGAGAGAGGAGTTAGACGCTGCCAGAGAACAATTACCCCACCCTCCTCCAAGCTATAGTAGCACAGTAACATCAACTGTGAACAGAGTAACACATTCTTGAAAGGATCACTGGTAATAGGAAGCAGCTCACCATCTGATTATACGGCACAAAACTGGAATCCAGCGAGACGATACGGAATTGGACTGGAGAGGGTCAGAAAACACAGCGCGTGGAGCACCATGTCAATATAAATGGACCTAAGGCCCTCAGAAAGCTAAAGGCAGAACCATCAGTCAGGTATTCTATAGTCTCACATACTATGGCCAGACCTCTCCCCACACTGTTTACGCTGTGTCAGCGCTGGAGAAAGTTATTCTAAGTAAAATTACCATTCGGTTATAGGGGGGGGGGGGGGTACTCTTTAAACCAATCAAATTCAAATAAGCTTATTGGCATGACCGATGAAAAACCTACAGTATGTTGCCAGTTGCCATAGTACAGAAAATTATTAACATCGACATAGTAAGATCAATCACAATAGTCTTGGGCGGAGCGGTTGCTAGGTTATTGCAGTTCTGCCCTGGAATGTTGTCATTTCACGACATGAAATTCATAGTATGGACTGACTGGACTACCACATGAATCAGGCACCACAGATGGGAGTATTAGCCATTAGTATTACCAGTAATAAACGAATGACCAGGCTTATTTCCACAACCTACATCCGTCCAGTCAGACTAGGTGTTCTACTACAGAGGAACCGGAGTGTTTATCCATCCAAAGACAGAAGATAATACATACGAATACATACGAATATTCAGAAGCATCGGGAGGGACAACTAGCGGGCGGTGGGGGGGCATCTCTTACCCTTCTGGCCGGGTTTGTAGATGGGTTTGTCTGTCTGGATGAGGTTGATGAAGGTGGACGGCTGGATGAGGATCTTGGCCCCCTTTCTCATGGAGTCCTTCTCCCCACTCACTGTGACCTGGATGGTGGCCACCGTGTCCCTTACCACCGCCGGCACCTGAAACACACACACACACACTTTAGATGTAGATTTTAGTGTCTCTGTAATAATAATAGGTGTCCAGGTGTGCTGGCACAGAGCAATGAACCAACTGAACAAAACCCCTACACAGCCAGGGTCTGTCTGCATGTCTGTCTGCACATGCGTCTCCTCATCCCCTCAACATGAAACCAGCTCCAAAATAAGTCTTCAATAGAGGCCCTCATTCACACCAAAACATACCTGTGGCAGGGTATGCGTTTTCACTCGCTAATACTGCCTCTGTTATGCAATCCTGAGGGTCAGAGGGTGGAGGGATCGCCTCCAGGTAAAAGAGGTCTTTGTTTTGATGCGGACAGAATAACCAGTAGACAAATGACCAGTATAGACTAGCATAGAATGTGACCACTGTGTCGTGTCCTCAATACAACTGACGCGATGTTCAACCAAGACCAATATGAAGCGAGGCACAGTGTTGTGTAATAAAAGCCGGAGGGGGGTGTATATGGTAACGTTGCAATGAATGGGGACCTCCTCTCCTCTCCCATCTCCCCAGCAAATAAAGTTTTTGCAAACAGTGAATCCTCTAGTTTGTTCTACTGTCCCTCTGCTCAGTCAGGTGGGTCAGCGGGGGGGGACGAACCTGGAAGGAAAGGCAGCGGTAGTAGTCCTGGGCGATTTGCTTCTTCTCCAGCAGGACGGAGGCGCTGCCCCGCTCGGGTTGCAGCTCTACCCGCAGGGAGAGGGGCTCGGTGGGGCCGTGGACCTGGGCGCACAGCGTCTCCCTGCTACCACCCACCACCTGGGAGCTCACAGTCACCAGGTAGATACTGCAGGGAGGAGAGAAAGGAAGGAAAAGAGGGGGGAGAAGAGGAGAGGGTGAGAGAAGAGACATTTAGAGGTTGTAGTGTCATGGATTGCACAGCAGGAGGAACAGCGTCGTGTGGCCAGCCAGATAAAGGCTGCTGCCAGCGAGGCAGAATGAGAGTTTTGGGCCGATGTTTGGAATAGTCGTGCTGTTTGGAATAGTCGTGCTGTTTGGAATAGTCGTGCTGTTCCGTCTTTGGAACGTTCAGACCTGTTCTCATTCTACCTTCTGATGCCGGCTGAACTTACAGAGGACACCGGAGGTGATGGGGAGTTCATGAATGCCATTAATATAAAATCAATACCACACACGCGCACACGCACGCAAAGAGAGAGGGAGAGAAAAAGAGAGAGAGAGTATGAGAATGTAGTTCCAGTTTGTCATCTTCAATAAACACACCTCAGCAAACCGAGTTGAGTGGGCACGCGTGCACAATGGAGAAACAGAAGGAAGAAGTTTGTATGGTGTTTTCACCACCAAAACGACATGTCTTTCTAAAAGTTTGGTAGCCTAGTAGGCCAAGCCTTCTTACGTTTCATTGAAGTTGCGCGATGTCGCAGTTTGCAAAAGTGCCGATGCAATCACCAGAATAACGCAGAGCGCTTTGGGAGCAAGTGCCATCGCTGCTGTCCAGCGTCTGGGTCTGTCCGGGTCTGAGCGTGCAGAATGATCTCCCGACGTCCTCGCACCTGTGTAGACTCACAGCTGAAAACGTTCACAATTTATACCCAAGTACCCTCCCCCCTGAGCCCTTAATTGGCCTGAGCACTTAATTGAGTCAGCTGGAAGGGCCAGAGGCTGCAGGGCCGTGAATTAAATGGGACAGCACTTCCAGTTTCGCTCAATGCCCCTCCCACTTCGTTTTCATTGGCTGCCGCGTTCCTCCGACGCAGAGGCTGCTCTGACGCTCCCTTCAGCTCTGCAAATTGACCGATTGATGTCTCTTTTAATTTAATAATAATTAAAAAATTATGTTGGGTGGGATATGTTTGCAGCATGTGGACTTCAAGATAAATGTTGTGTTATCTGCAAATGTCATCATTTATGTGTGATGCACTCGGATCATGACTCGGATGCACTCAAGCACTGTCACATGAGACGCGGTGGGCTGTGGGTATTTTCTGCTCCTAAATCCGTGAAATTGCGGAATTTCGGTAAGTGCGTTACAGTGCGCAAAATGGCGGCGTGGCGCACTTGTGGACCTAGCAATTCCGTTTTGGAACTACCCTGAGCCCTTGTGGACTTAGCGGGAACGCGCATGTAAGGCCACAAGGCCGCGAGTGCTCTGCACTTTCGCCTAAGTGCGCGATTTGGGATTCAGCTAAACTCGCGGCCCATGGGCCATTTGCGGCCCGCCACACCCCTCCATCCGGCCCGCCACACCCCTCCATCCGGCCCGCCACACCCCTCCATCCGGCCCGCCACACCCCTCCATCCGGCCCGCCACACCACTCCATCCGGCCCGCCACACCCCTCCATCCGGCCCGCCACACCACTCCATCCGGCCCGCCACACCACTCCATCCGGCCCGCCACACCCCTCCATCCGGCCCGCCACACCCCTCCATCCGGCCCGCCACACCACTCCATCCGGCCCGCCACACCACTCCATCCGGCCCGCCACACCCCTCCATCCGGCCCGCCACACCACTCCATCCGGCCCGCCACACCACTCCATCCGGCCCGCCACACCCCTCCATCCGGCCCGCCACACCCCTCCATCCGGCCCACCACACCACTCCATCCGGCCCGCCACACCCCTCCATCCGGCCCGCCACACCACTCCATCCGGCCCGCCACACCACTCCATCCGGCCCGCCACACCCCTCCATCCGGCCCGCCACACCCCTCCATCCGGCCCACCACACCCCTACATCCGGCCCGCGACATGTCAGAAATATCATGTAATCCGGCCCGCAAAATCATTTCTTGTAAACGGCGCCGGCAGGCAGGCCTACAATGAGACATTCAATAATATAATACAATGAGACATTCAATAATATAATACAATGAGACATTCAAGTCGCTCAAACGTGGGGAGAGATTCTGTTATTGTGCGCGAGGTGAACGATGCAGTCACAGATGCAATCAATCCATAGGTGATTTGACCCTCTGAGAGTGGGGGGGCAACATGTTACCCTCTGAGAGTAGGGGGGGCAACATTTTACCCTCTGAGAGTGGGGGGGCAACATTTTACCCTCTGAGAGTCGGGGGGGGCAACATTTTGACGTGAGATAAAAACAAAACAGTTCTGCCTTCCTGTCTATTTACAAAGAATACCAGTTGTGAACAGTATGCTAATAAGAAATCCGTATGACAATTCAATATGTACAACACATCAAACTTCATCTAGACACCACGAGCATGTCAATATGACTTTATGACCGAGCACTAGGCCATACCCAACATCACAACATCAAACTGACACTGCCTGCTGGTGCTAGCTTCCTCGCCGATGGTGATGTTGCTAGTGTTAGTGCTAGTGCTAGTGTTAGTGTTAGTGTTAGTGCTGGTGTTAGTGTTAGTGCTAGTGTTAGTGCTAGTGTTAGTGCTGGTGCTAGTGTTAGTGTTAGTGTTAGTGCTAGTGTTAGTGTTAGTGTTAGTGTTAGTGCTAGTGCTAGTGCTAGTGTTAGTGTTAGTGCTAGTGTTAGTGATAGTGCTAGTGTTAGTGCTGGTGCTGGTGCTAGTGTTAGTGTTAGTGTTAGTGCTAGTGTTAGTGCCAATGCTAGTGTTAGTGTTAGTGCTGGTGTTAGTGCTAGTGTTAGTGCTAGTGCTAGTGCTAGTGCTAGTGTTAGTGTTAGTGCTAGTGTTAGTGATAGTGTTAGTGCTAGTGATAGTGATAGTGCTAGTGTTAGTGTTAGTGCTAGTGTTAGTGTTAGTGTTAGTGCTAGTGATAGTGCTAGTGTTAGTGTTAGTGTTAGTGCTAGTGTTAGTGTTAGTGCTAGTGTTAGTGCTAGTGCTAGTGTTAGTGATAGTGCTAGTGCTAGTGTAAGTGCTAGAACTAGTGTTAGTGTTAGTGCTAGTGCTAGTGTTAGTGCTAGTGTTAGTGCTGTTGCTAGTGCTAGTGTTAGTGCTAGTGTTAGTGATAGTGTTAGTGCTAGTGTTAGTGATAGTGTTAGTGTTAGTGCTAGTGCTAGTGTTAGTGTTAGTGTTAGTGCTGGTGCTAGTGCTGGTGTTAGTGCTAGTGCTGGTGCTAGTGCTGGTGCTAGTGCTACTGCTAGTGCTAGTGCTAGTGTTAGTGCTAGTGATAGTGATAGTGCTAGTGTTAGTGCTAGTCTTAGTGTTAGTGCTAGTGTTAGTGCTGGTGTTGGTGCTAGTGTTAGTGTTAGTGATAGTGCTAGTGTTAGTGCTAGTGTTAGTGTTAGTGCTAGTGTTAGTGTTAGTGATAGTGTTAGTGCTAGTGCTAGTGCTAGTGTTAGTGCTAGTGCTAGTGCTAGTGTTAGTGTTAGTGCTGGTGCTAGTGATAGTGTTAGTGCTAGTGTTAGTGCTAGTGCTAGTGCTAGTGTTAGTGTTAGTGATAGTGTTAGTGCTAGTGCTAGTGTTAGTGTTAGTGTTAGTATTAGTGTTAGTGATAGTGATAGTGCTGGTGTTAGTGCTAGTGCTAGTGTTAGTGCTAGTGTTAGTGTTAGTGTTAGTGCTAGTGCTAGTGTTAGTGATAGTGTTAGTGTTAGTGTAAGTGCTGGTGTTAGTGATAGTGCTAGTGTTAGTGCTAGTGTTAGTGCTAGTGTTAGTATTAGTGTTAGTGTTAGTGTTAGTGCTAGTGTTAGTGCTAGTGTTAGTGCTAGTGTTAGTGCTAGTGTTAGTGCTAGTGCTAGTGTTAGTGCTAGTGTTAGTGTTAGTGATAGTGATAGTGATAGTGCTAGTGTTAGTGCTAGTGTTAGTGCTAGTGCTGGTGTTAGTGTTAGTGTTAGTGCTAGTGTTAGTGCTAGTGCTAGTGCTGGTGATAGTGTTAGTGTTAGTGCTGGTGTTAGTGCTAGTGCTAGTGCTAGTGTTAGTGCTAGTGTTAGTGCTAGTGCTGGTGTTAGTGCTAGTGCTAGTGCTAGTGCTAGTGTTAGTGTTAGTGTTAGTGTTAGTGCTAGTGCTGGTGTTAGTGCTAGTGCTAGTGTTAGTGCTAGTGTTAGTGCTAGTGCTGGTGTTAGTGTTAGTGCTAGTGCTAGTGATAGTGTTAGTGCTAGTGTTAGTGCTAGTGTTAGTGCTAGTGCTAGTGCTAGTGTTAGTGCTAGTGTTAGTGATAGTGCTAGTGCTAGTGTAAGTGCTAGTGCTAGTGTTAGTGCTAGTGTTAGTGCTAGTGTTAGTGTTAGTGCTGTTGCTAGTGTTAGTGCTAGTGTTAGTGATAGTGTTAGTGTTAGTGCTAGTGATAGTGTTAGTGTTAGTGCTAGTGCTAGTGTTAGTGTTAGTGCTGGTGCTAGTGCTGGTGTTAGTGTTAGTGCTAGTGCTGGTGCTAGTGCTGGTGCTAGTGCTACTGCTAGTGTTAGTGCTAGTGTTAGTGCTAGTGCTAGTGTTAGTGATAGTGCTAGTGTTAGTGTTAGTGCTAGTGTTAGTGCTGGTGTTGGTGCTAGTGTTAGTGTTAGTGATAGTGCTAGTGTTAGTGCTAGTGTTAGTGTTAGTGCTAGTGTTAGTGTTAGTGCTAGTGTTAGTGATAGTGTTAGTGCTAGTGTTAGTGCTAGTGCTAGTGTTAGTGTTAGTGCTAGTGTTAGTGCTAGTGCTAGTGTTAGTGTTAGTGCTAGTGTTAGTGTTAGTGTTAGTGCTGGTGCTAGTGATAGTGTTAGTGTTAGTGTTAGTGCTAGTGCTAGTGTTAGTGATAGTGTTAGTGTTAGTGCTAGTGTTAGTGTTAGTGATAGTGCTGGTGCTAGTGTTAGTGCTAGTGCTGGTGTTAGTGCTAGTGTTAGTGCTAGTGTTAGTGTTAGTGCTAGTGCTAGTGTTAGTGTTAGTGATAGTGTTAGTGTTAGTGCTGGTGTTAGTGATAGTGTTAGTGTTAGTGCTAGTGTTAGTGCTAGTGTTAGTGTTAGTGCTAGTGTTAGTATTAGTGTTAGTGTTAGTGCTAGTGTTAGTGTTAGTGCTAGTGTTAGTGCTAGTGCTAGTGTTAGTGCTAGTGTTAGTGCTAGTGTTAGTGCTAGTGATAGTGCTAGTGCTAGTGTTAGTGCTAGTGTTAGTGCTAGTGCTGGTGTTAGTGTTAGTGTTAGTGCTAGTGTTAGTGCTAGTGCTGGTGATAGTGTTAGTGCTGGTGTTAGTGCTAGTGCTAGTGCTAGTGTTAGTGCTAGTGTTAGTGCTAGTGCTGGTGTTAGTGCTAGTGCTAGTGTTAGTGCTAGTGTTAGTGCTAGTGTTAGTGTTAGTGTTAGTGTTAGTGCTAGTGCTGGTGTTAGTGCTAGTGCTAGTGTTAGTGTTAGTGCTAGTGTTAGTGATAGTGTTAGTGCTGGTGCTAGTGCTAGTGTTAGTGTTAGTGTTAGTGCTAGTGCTAGTGTTAGTGCTAGTGTTAGTGCTAGTGTTAGTGTTAGTGCTAGTGTTAGTGCTAGTGATAGTGTTAGTGCTAGTGATAGTGCTAGTGTTGGTGCTAGTGTTGGTGCTAGTGTTAGTGCTAGTGCTAGTGCTAGTGTTAGTGTTAGTGTTAGTGTTAGTGCTAGTGTTAGTGCTAGTGCTAGTGCTAGTGCTAGTGCTAGTGCTAGTGTTAGTGCTAGTGCTGGTGTTAGTGTTAGTGCTGGTGTTAGTGTTAGTGCTAGTGCTGGTGTTAGTGCTAGTGTTAGTGCTGGTGTTAGTGCTAGTGCTAGTGTTAGTGTTAGTGCTAGTGCTGGTGTTAGTGTTAGTGCTAGTGCTGGTGCTAGTGCTGGTGTTAGTGTTAGTGCTAGTGTTAGTGTTAGTGTTAGTGTTAGTGTTAGTGCTAGTGTTAGTGTTAGTGCTAGTGTTAGTGCTAGTGCTGGTGTTAGTGTTAGTGCTAGTGTTAGTGTTAGTGATAGTGTTAGTGCTAGTGTTAGTGCTAGTGTTAGTGCTAGTGCTGGTGTTAGTGTAGTGCTAGTGTTAGTGTTAGTGTCAGTGCTGGTGTTAGTGCTAGTGTTAGTGTTAGTGCTAGTGCTAGTGTTAGTGCTAGTGCTAGTGTTAGTGCTAGTGTTAGTGCTAGTGTTAGTGTTAGTGTTAATGTTAGTGCTAGTGTTAGTGCTAGTGTTAGTGTTAGTGCTAGTGTTAGTGCTAGTGTTAGTGTTAGTGTTAGTGCCAGTGCTAGTGTTAGTGCTAGTGTTAGTGTTAGTGATAGTGCTAGTGCTAGTGTTAGTGTTAGTGTTAGTGCTGGTGTTAGTGGTAGTGTTAGTGATAGTGTTAGTGTTAGTGCTAGTGTTAGTGCTAGTGCTAGTGTTAGTGTTAGTGCTGGTGCTAGTGCTAGTGCTAGTGTTAGTGCTAGTGTTAGTGTTAGTGATAGTGTTGGTGCTAGTGCTAGTGTTAGTGCTAGTGCTAGTGCTAGTGTTAGTGCTAGTGTTAGTGCTAGTGCTAGTGTTAGTGTTAGTGCTAGTGCTAGTGTTAGTGCTAGTGTTAGTGCTAGTGTTAGTGTTAGTGCTAGTGTTAGTGCTAGTGTTAGTGCTAGTGCTAGTGATAGTGATAGTGCTAGTGATAGTGTTAGTGCTAGTGTTGGTGCTAGTGTTGGTGCTAGTGTTAGTGCTAGTGCTAGTGTTAGTGCTAGTGTTAGTGCTAGTGTTAGTGTTAGTGCTAGTGCTAGTGTTAGTGCTAGTGCTAGTGTTAGTGCTAGTGCTGGTGTTAGTGTTAGTGTTAGTGCTGGTGTTAGTGTTAGTGCTAGTGCTGGTGTTAGTGCTAGTGTTAGTGCTGGTGTTAGTGCTAGTGCTAGTGTTAGTGTTAGTGCTAGTGCTGGTGTTAGTGTTAGTGCTAGTGCTGGTGCTAGTGCTGGTGTTAGTGTTAGTGCTAGTGTTAGTGTTAGTGTTAGTGCTAGTGTTAGTGTTAGTGCTAGTGTTGGTGCTAGTGCTGGTGTTAGTGTTAGTGTTAGTGCTAGTGTTAGTGTTAGTGATAGTGTTAGTGCTAGTGTTAGTGCTAGTGTTAGTGCTGGTGCTAGTGCTGGTGTAGTGCTAGTGTTAGTGTTAGTGTCAGTGCTGGTGTTAGTGCTAGTGTTAGTGCTAGTGTTAGTGCTAGTGCTAGTGCTAGTGTTAGTGTTAGTGCTAGTGTTAGTGCTAGTGTTAGTGTTAGTGCTAGTGTTAGTGCTAGTGTTAGTGTTAGTGCTAGTGTTAGTGTTAGTGCTAGTGTTAGTGTTAGTGCTGGTGCTAGTGTTAGTGCTAGTGCTAGTGCTAGTGCTAGTGTTAGTGTTAGTGCTAGTGCTAGTGTTAGTGTTAGTGTTAGTCCTAGTGCTAGTGCTAGTGTTAGTGATAGTGATAGTGCTGGTGTTAGTGTTGGTGTTAGTGTTAGTGTTAGTGATAGTGTTAGTGATAGTGTTAGTGCTAGTGTTAGTCCTAGTGCTAGTGCTAGTGTTAGTGATAGTGTTAGTGTTAGTGCTGGTGTTAGTGTTAGTGTTAGTGCTAGTGTTAGTGTTAGTGCTGGTGCTAGTGCTGGTGTTAGTGTTAGTGCTAGTGTTAGTGTTAGTGCTAGTGTTAGTGCTAGTGTTAGTGCTGGTGTTAGTGCTAGTGCTAGTGTTAGTGTTAGTGCTAGTGCTGGTGTTAGTGTTAGTGTTAGTGCTAGTGCTGGTGTTAGTGTTAGTGTTAGTGCTAGTGCTAGTGTTAGTGTTAGTGTTAGTGCTAGTGCTGGTGCTAGTGCTGGTGTTAGTGTTAGTGCTAGTGTTAGTGTTAGTGCTAGTGTTAGTGCTAGTGCTGGTGTTAGTGTTAGTGTTAGTGTTAGTGATAGTGTTAGTGCTAGTGTTAGTGCTAGTGTTAGTGCTAGTGCTGGTGTTAGTGTAGTGCTAGTGTTAGTGTTAGTGTCAGTGCTGGTGTTAGTGCTAGTGTTAGTGCTAGTGTTAGTGCTAGTGCTAGTGTTAGTGTTAGTGCTAGTGCTAGTGCTAGTGTTAGTGTTAGTGCTAGTGTTAGTGCTAGTGTTAGTGTTAGTGTTAGTGCTAGTGTTAGTGTTAGTGTTAGTGTTAGTGTTAGTGCTAGTGTTAGTGTTAGTGCTGGTGCTAGTGCTAGTGCTAGTGCTAGTGCTAGTGTTAGTGCTAGTGTTAGTGTTAGTCCTAGTGCTAGTGTTAGTGATAGTGCTGGTGTTAGTGCTGGTGTTAGTGTTAGTGATAGTGTTAGTGTTAGTGTTAGTGCTAGTGTTAGTCCTAGTGCTAGTGCTAGTGCTAGTGTTAGTGATAGTGTTAGTGTTAGTGCTGGTGTTAGTGTTAGTGTTAGTGCTAGTGTTAGTGTTAGTGCTGGTGCTAGTGCTGGTGTTAGTGTTAGTGTTAGTGCTAGTGTTAGTGTTAGTGCTAGTGTTAGTGCTAGTGTTAGTGCTGGTGTTAGTGTTAGTGCTAGTGTTAGTGTTAGTGCTAGTGTTAGTGCTAGTGCTGGTGTTAGTGTTAGTGTTAGTGCTAGTGTTAGTGTTAGTGATAGTGTTAGTGCTAGTGTTAGTGTTAGTGCTAGTGTTAGTGCTAGTGTTAGTGTTAGTGTTAGTGCTAGTGTTAGTGCTAGTGCTAGTGTTAGTGCTGGTGTTAGTGCTAGTGCTGGTGCTAGTGCTGGTGTTAGTGTTAGTGCTAGTGTTAGTGTTAGTGCTAGTGTTAGTGTTAGTGCTAGTGTTAGTGTTAGTGCTAGTGTTAGTGCTAGTGTTAGTGTTAGTGCTAGTGTTAGTGTTAGTGTTAGTGTTAGTGCTAGTGCTGGTGTTAGTGCTAGTGCTGGTGCTAGTGCTGGTGTTAGTGTTAGTGTTAGTGTTAGTGCTAGTGTTAGTGCTAGTGTTAGTGCTAGTGTTAGTGTTAGTGCTAGTGTTAGTGTTAGTGCTAGTGCTAGTGTTAGTGCTGGTGTTAGTGCTAGTGCTGGTGCTAGTGCTGGTGTTAGTGTTAGTGCTAGTGTTAGTGTTAGTGTTAGTGCTAGTGCTAGTGTTAGTGCTAGTGTTAGTGCTAGTGTTAGTGCTAGTGCTAGTGTTAGTGTTAGTGTTAGTGCTAGTGTTAGTGCTAGTGTTAGTGCTGGTGTTAGTGCTGGTGTTAGTGCTAGTGCTGGTGTTAGTGTTAGTGTTAGTGCTAGTGCTAGTGTTAGTGCTAGTGTTAGTGCTAGTGTTAGTGCTAGTGTTAGTGTTAGTGCTAGTGTTAGTGCTAGTGCTAGTGTTAGTGCTAGTGTTAGTGCTAGTGTTAGTGCTGGTGTTAGTGTTAGTGCTAGTGCTGGTGTTAGTGTTAGTGCTAGTGCTGGTGTTAGTGTTAGTGCTGGTGTTAGTGTTAGTGCTAGTGCTTGTGTTAGTGCTAGTGTTAGTGCTGGTGTTAGTGCTAGTGCTAGTGCTAGTGTTAGTGTTAGTGCTAGTGTTAGTGCTAGTGTTAGTGCTAGTGCTAGTGCTGGTGTTAGTGTTAGTGTTAGTGCTGGTGTTAGTGTTAGTGTTAGTGATAGTGTTAGTGCTAGTGTTAGTGCTAGTGTTAGTGTTAGTGCTAGTGTTAGTGTTAGTGTTAGTGCTAGTGTTAGTGTTAGTGCTAGTGTTAGTGCTAGTGTTAGTGTTAGTGATAGTGCTAGTGTTAGTGTTAGTGTTAGTGCTGGTGCTAGTGTTAGTGATAGTGCTAGTGTTAGTGTTAGTGCTAGTGTTAGTGCTAGTGTTAGTGCTAGTGTTAGTGTTAGTGCTAGTGTTAGTGCTAGTGTTAGTGTTAGTGTTAGTGTTAGTGTTAGTGCTAGTGTTAGTGCTAGTGCTAGTGTTAGTGCTACTGTTAGTGTTAGTGCTAGTGTTAGTGTTAGTGCTAGTGTTAGTGCTAGTGTTAGTGCTAGTGCTAGTGTTAGTGCTAGTGCTAGTGTTAGTGCTAGTGATAGTGCTAGTGTTAGTGCTAGTGCTAGTGCTAGTGTTAGTGTTAGTGTTAGTGCTAGTGCTAGTGTTAGTGCTAGTGTTAGTGCTAGTGTTAGTGCTAGTGCTAGTGTTAGTGTTAGTGTTAGTGCTAGTGTTAGTGCTAGTGCTAGTGTTAGTGCTGGTGTTAGTGCTGGTGTTAGTGCTAGTGCTGGTGTTAGTGTTAGTGTTAGTGCTAGTGCTAGTGTTAGTGCTAGTGTTAGTGCTAGTGTTAGTGCTAGTGTTAGTGTTAGTGCTAGTGTTAGTGCTAGTGCTAGTGTTAGTGCTAGTGTTAGTGCTAGTGTTAGTGCTGGTGTTAGTGTTAGTGCTAGTGCTGGTGTTAGTGTTAGTGCTAGTGCTGGTGTTAGTGTTAGTGCTGGTGTTAGTGTTAGTGCTAGTGCTTGTGTTAGTGCTAGTGTTAGTGCTGGTGTTAGTGCTAGTGCTAGTGCTAGTGTTAGTGTTAGTGCTAGTGTTAGTGCTAGTGTTAGTGCTAGTGCTAGTGCTGGTGTTAGTGTTAGTGTTAGTGCTGGTGTTAGTGTTAGTGTTAGTGATAGTGTTAGTGCTAGTGTTAGTGCTAGTGTTAGTGTTAGTGCTAGTGTTAGTGTTAGTGTTAGTGCTAGTGTTAGTGTTAGTGCTAGTGTTAGTGCTAGTGTTAGTGTTAGTGATAGTGCTAGTGTTAGTGTTAGTGTTAGTGCTGGTGCTAGTGTTAGTGATAGTGCTAGTGTTAGTGTTAGTGCTAGTGTTAGTGTTAGTGATAGTGTTAGTGTTAGTGATAGTGCTAGTGTTAGTGCTAGTGTTAGTGTTAGTGATAGTGCTAGTGTTAGTGCTAGTGTTAGTGCTAGTGCTAGTGTTAGTGCTACTGTTAGTGTTAGTGCTAGTGTTAGTGTTAGTGCTAGTGTTAGTGCTAGTGTTAGTGCTAGTGCTAGTGTTAGTGCTAGTGCTAGTGTTAGTGCTAGTGATAGTGCTAGTGTTAGTGCTAGTGCTAGTGCTAGTGTTAGTGCTAGTGCTAGTGTTAGTGCTAGTGTTAGTGCTAGTGATAGTGTTAGTGCTAGTGTTAGTGCTAGTGTTAGTGTTAGTGCTAGTGCTAGTGTTAGTGCTAGTGTTAGTGCTAGTGCTAGTGATAGTGCTAGTGTTAGTGTTAGTGTTAGTGCTAGTGTTAGTGTTAGTGCTAGTGTTAGTGTTAGTGCTAGTGCTAGTGTTAGTGTTAGTGCTAGTGTTAGTGTTAGTGCTAGTGTTAGTGCTAGTGTTAGTGATAGTGATAGTGCTAGTGTTAGTGATAGTGTTAGTGCTAGTGTTAGTGTTACTGCTAGTGTTAGTGCTAGTGTTAGTGCTAGTGTTAGTGTTAGTGATAGTGATAGTGTTAGTGCTAGTGTTAGTGTTAGTGCTAGTGTTAGTGCTAGTGTTAGTGTTAGTGATAGTGTTAGTGCTAGTGTTAGTGTTAGTGCTAGTGTTAGTGCTAGTGTTAGTGTTAGTGCTAGTGTTAGTGATAGTGATAGTGATAGTGCTAGTGCTAGTGCTAGTGTTAGTGTTAGTGCTAGTGCTAGTGCTAGTGTTAGTGCTAGTGTTAGTGCTAGTGTTAGTGTTAGTGCTAGTGTTAGTGCTAGTGTTAGTGCTAGTGTTAGTGATAGTGCTAGTGTTAGTGCTGGTGCTGGTGCTAGTGTTAGTGTTAGTGTTAGTGCTAGTGTTAGTGCTAGTGCTAGTGTTAGTGTTAGTGCTGGTGTTAGTGCTAGTGTTAGTGCTAGTGCTAGTGCTAGTGTTAGTGCTAGTGTTAGTGATAGTGTTAGTGCTAGTGATAGTGATAGTGCTAGTGTTAGTGTTAGTGCTAGTGTTAGTGTTAGTGCTAGTGATAGTGCTAGTGTTAGTGTTAGTGCTAGTGTTAGTGTTAGTGCTAGTGTTAGTGCTAGTGCTAGTGTTAGTGATAGTGCTAGTGCTAGTGTAAGTGCTAGTGCTAGTGTTAGTGTTAGTGCTAGTGCTAGTGTTAGTGCTAGTGTTAGTGCTGTTGCTAGTGCTAGTGTTAGTGCTAGTGTTAGTGCTAGTGCTAGTGTTAGTGATAGTGTTAGTGCTAGTGCTAGTGTTAGTGTTAGTGTTAGTGTTAGTGTTAGTGCTGGTGCTAGTGCTGGTGTTAGTGTTAGTGCTAGTGCTGGTGCTAGTGCTACTGCTAGTGTTAGTGCTAGTGCTAGTGTTAGTGCTAGTGCTAGTGATAGTGCTAGTGTTAGTGCTAGTGTTAGTGCTAGTGTTAGTGCTGGTGTTGGTGCTAGTGTTAGTGTTAGTGATAGTGCTAGTGCTAGTGTTAGTGCTAGTGTTAGTGTTAGTGCTAGTGCTAGTGTTAGTGTTAGTGATAGTGTTAGTGTTAGTGCTAGTGCTAGTGTTAGTGCTAGTGTTAGTGCTAGTGCTAGTGTTAGTGCTAGTGTTAGTGTTAGTGCTGGTGCTAGTGATAGTGTTAGTGCTAGTGTTAGTGCTAGTGCTAGTGTTAGTGTTAGTGATAGTGTTAGTGTTAGTGCTAGTGTTAGTGTTAGTGTTAGTGATAGTGATAGTGCTGGTGTTAGTGCTAGTGCTAGTGTTAGTGCTAGTGTTAGTGTTAGTGTTAGTGCTAGTGCTAGTGTTAGTGATAGTGTTAGTGTTAGTGTTAGTGCTGGTGTTAGTGATAGTGCTAGTGTTAGTGCTAGTGTTAGTGCTAGTGTTAGTATTAGTGTTAGTGTTAGTGTTAGTGCTAGTGTTAGTGCTAGTGTTAGTGTTAGTGTTAGTGCTAGTGTTAGTGCTAGTGTTAGGGCTAGTGCTAGTGTTAGTGCTAGTGTTAGTGTTAGTGATAGTGATAGTGCTAGTGTTAGTGCTAGTGTTAGTGCTAGTGCTGGTGTTAGTGTTAGTGTTAGTGCTAGTGTTAGTGCTAGTGCTAGTGCTGGTGATAGTGTTAGTGTTAGTGCTGGTGTTAGTGCTAGTGCTAGTGCTAGTGTTAGTGCTAGTGTTAGTGCTAGTGCTGGTGCTAGTGCTAGTGCTAGTGTTAGTGCTAGTGTTAGTGTTAGTGTTAGTGTTAGTGCTAGTGCTGGTGTTAGTGCTAGTGCTAGTGTTAGTGCTAGTGTTAGTGCTAGTGCTGGTGTTAGTGTTAGTGCTAGTGCTAGTGATAGTGTTAGTGCTAGTGTTAGTGCTAGTGTTAGTGCTAGTGCTAGTGCTAGTGTTAGTGCTAGTGTTAGTGATAGTGCTAGTGCTAGTGTAAGTGCTAGTGCTAGTGTTAGTGCTAGTGTTAGTGTTAGTGCTGTTGCTAGTGTTAGTGCTAGTGTTAGTGATAGTGTTAGTGCTAGTGCTAGTGATAGTGTTAGTGTTAGTGCTAGTGTTAGTGTTAGTGCTGGTGCTAGTGCTGGTGTTAGTGTTAGTGCTAGTGCTGGTGCTAGTGCTGGTGCTAGTGCTACTGCTAGTGTTAGTGCTAGTGTTAGTGCTAGTGCTAGTGTTAGTGATAGTGCTAGTGTTAGTGTCAGTGCTAGTGTTAGTGCTGGTGTTGGTGCTAGTGTTAGTGTTAGTGATAGTGCTAGTGTTAGTGCTAGTGTTAGTGTTAGTGCTAGTGTTAGTGTTAGTGCTAGTGTTAGTGATAGTGTTAGTGCTAGTGTTAGTGCTAGTGCTAGTGTTAGTGCTAGTGTTAGTGCTAGTGCTAGTGTTAGTGTTAGTGCTAGTGTTAGTGTTAGTGTTAGTGCTGGTGCTAGTGATAGTGTTAGTGTTAGTGCTAGTGTTAGTGCTAGTGCTAGTGTTAGTGTTAGTGATAGTGATAGTGTTAGTGTTAGTGTTAGTGTTAGTGATAGTGCTGGTGCTAGTGTTAGTGCTAGTGCTGGTGTTAGTGTTAGTGCTAGTGTTAGTGCTAGTGTTAGTGTTAGTGTTAGTGCTAGTGCTAGTGTTAGTGTTAGTGATAGTGTTAGTGTTAGTGCTGGTGTTAGTGATAGTGTTAGTGTTAGTGCTAGTGTTAGTGCTAGTGTTAGTGTTAGTGCTAGTGTTAGTATTAGTGTTAGTGTTAGTGCTAGTGTTAGTGTTAGTGCTAGTGTTAGTGCTAGTGCTAGTGCTAGTGCTAGTGCTAGTGTTAGTGCTAGTGCTAGTGATAGTGCTAGTGCTAGTGTTAGTGCTAGTGTTAGTGCTAGTGCTGGTGTTAGTGTTAGTGTTAGTGCTAGTGTTAGTGCTAGTGCTAGTGCTGGTGATAGTGTTAGTGCTGGTGTTAGTGCTAGTGCTAGTGCTAGTGTTAGTGCTAGTGTTAGTGCTGGTGTTAGTGCTAGTGCTAGTGTTAGTGCTAGTGTTAGTGCTAGTGTTAGTGTTAGTGTTAGTGCTAGTGCTGGTGTTAGTGCTAGTGCTAGTGTTAGTGCTAGTGTTAGTGATAGTGTTAGTGCTGGTGCTAGTGCTAGTGTTAGTGTTAGTGTTAGTGTTAGTGCTAGTGTTAGTGTTAGTGCTAGTGCTAGTGTTAGTGCTAGTGTTAGTGCTAGTGTTAGTGTTAGTGCTAGTGTTAGTGCTAGTGTTAGTGCTAGTGATAGTGTTAGTGCTAGTGATAGTGCTAGTGTTGGTGCTAGTGTTGGTGCTAGTGTTAGTGCTAGTGCTAGTGCTAGTGTTAGTGTTAGTGTTAGTGCTAGTGTTAGTGTTAGTGCTAGTGCTAGTGCTAGTGCTAGTGCTAGTGTTAGTGCTAGTGCTGGTGTTAGTGTTAGTGTTAGTGTTAGTGCTGGTGTTAGTGTTAGTGCTAGTGCTGGTGTTAGTGCTAGTGTTAGTGCTGGTGTTAGTGCTAGTGCTAGTGTTAGTGTTAGTGCTAGTGCTGGTGTTAGTGTTAGTGCTAGTGCTGGTGCTAGTGCTGGTGTTAGTGTTAGTGCTAGTGTTAGTGTTAGTGTTAGTGTTAGTGCTAGTGTTAGTGTTAGTGCTAGTGTTAGTGCTAGTGCTGGTGTTAGTGTTAGTGCTAGTGTTAGTGTTAGTGATAGTGTTAGTGCTAGTGTTAGTGCTAGTGTTAGTGCTAGTGTTAGTGCTAGTGCTGGTGTTAGTGTAGTGCTAGTGTTAGTGTTAGTGTCAGTGCTGGTGTTAGTGCTAGTGTTAGTGTTAGTGCTAGTGCTAGTGTTAGTGTTAGTGTTAGTGCTAGTGCTAGTGTTAGTGCTAGTGTTAGTGCTAGTGTTAGTGTTAGTGTTAATGTTAGTGCTAGTGTTAGTGCTAGTGTTAGTGTTAGTGCTAGTGTTAGTGCTAGTGTTAGTGTTAGTGTTAGTGTTAGTGCCAGTGCTAGTGTTAGTGCTAGTGTTAGTGATAGTGCTAGTGCTAGTGTTAGTGTTAGTGTTAGTGCTGGTGTTAGTGGTAGTGTTAGTGATAGTGTTAGTGTTAGTGCTAGTGTTAGTGCTAGTGCTAGTGTTAGTGTTAGTGCTGGTGCTAGTGCTAGTGCTAGTGTTAGTGCTAGTGTTAGTGTTAGTGATAGTGTTAGTGCTGGTGCTAGTGCTAGTGTTAGTGCTAGTGCTAGTGTTAGTGCTAGTGTTAGTGCTAGTGCTAGTGCTAGTGTTAGTGTTAGTGCTAGTGTTAGTGCTAGTGTTAGTGCTAGTGTTAGTGTTAGTGCTAGTGCTAGTGCTAGTGCTAGTGATAGTGTTAGTGCTAGTGATAGTGTTAGTGCTAGTGTTGGTGCTAGTGTTGGTGCTAGTGTTAGTGCTAGTGCTAGTGTTAGTGTTAGTGCTAGTGTTAGTGCTAGTGTTAGTGTTAGTGCTAGTGCTAGTGCTAGTGTTAGTGCTAGTGCTAGTGTTAGTGTTAGTGCTGGTGTTAGTGTTAGTGCTAGTGCTGGTGTTAGTGTTAGTGCTAGTGCTGGTGTTAGTGCTAGTGTTAGTGCTGGTGTTAGTGCTAGTGCTAGTGTTAGTGTTAGTGCTAGTGCTGGTGTTAGTGTTAGTGCTAGTGCTGGTGCTAGTGCTGGTGTTAGTGCTAGTGCTAGTGTTAGTGTTAGTGCTAGTGTTAGTGCTAGTGTTGGTGCTAGTGCTGGTGTTAGTGTTAGTGTTAGTGCTAGTGTTAGTGTTAGTGATAGTGTTAGTGCTAGTGTTAGTGCTAGTGTTAGTGCTGGTGCTAGTGCTGGTGTAGTGCTAGTGTTAGTGTTAGTGTCAGTGCTGGTGTTAGTGCTAGTGTTAGTGCTAGTGTTAGTGCTAGTGCTAGTGCTAGTGTTAGTGTTAGTGCTAGTGTTAGTGCTAGTGTTAGTGTTAGTGCTAGTGTTAGTGTTAGTGCTAGTGTTAGTGCTAGTGTTAGTGTTAGTGTTAGTGCTAGTGTTAGTGTTAGTGTTAGTGTTAGTGCTAGTGTTAGTGTTAGTGCTGGTGCTAGTGTTAGTGCTAGTGCTAGTGCTAGTGTTAGTGTTAGTGCTAGTGCTAGTGTTAGTGTTAGTGTTAGTCCTAGTGCTAGTGTTAGTGATAGTGCTGGTGTTAGTGTTGGTGTTGGTGTTAGTGTTAGTGATAGTGTTAGTGATAGTGTTAGTGTTAGTGCTAGTGTTAGTCCTAGTGCTAGTGCTAGTGTTAGTGATAGTGTTAGTGTTAGTGCTGGTGTTAGTGTTAGTGTTAGTGCTAGTGTTAGTGTTAGTGCTGGTGCTAGTGCTGGTGTTAGTGTTAGTGCTAGTGTTAGTGTTAGTGCTAGTGTTAGTGCTAGTGTTAGTGCTGGTGTTAGTGCTAGTGCTAGTGTTAGTGTTAGTGCTAGTGCTGGTGTTAGTGTTAGTGTTAGTGCTAGTGCTGGTGTTAGTGTTAGTGCTAGTGCTAGTGTTAGTGTTAGTGTTAGTGTTAGTGCTAGTGCTGGTGCTAGTGCTGGTGTTAGTGTTAGTGCTAGTGTTAGTGTTAGTGCTAGTGTTAGTGTTAGTGTTAGTGCTAGTGTTAGTGCTAGTGCTGGTGTTAGTGTTAGTGTTAGTGTTAGTGTTAGTGATAGTGTTAGTGCTAGTGTTAGTGCTAGTGTTAGTGCTAGTGCTGGTGTTAGTGTAGTGCTAGTGTTAGTGTTAGTGTCAGTGCTGGTGTTAGTGCTAGTGTTAGTGCTAGTGTTAGTGCTAGTGCTAGTGTTAGTGTTAGTGCTAGTGCTAGTGCTAGTGTTAGTGCTAGTGTTAGTGCTAGTGTTAGTGTTAGTGTTAGTGTTAGTGTTAGTGTTAGTGTTAGTGCTAGTGTTAGTGTTAGTGCTGGTGCTAGTGCTAGTGCTAGTGCTAGTGTTAGTGCTAGTGCTAGTGTTAGTGTTAGTGCTAGTGCTAGTGCTAGTGCTAGTGTTAGTGCTAGTGCTAGTGTTAGTGATAGTGCTGGTGTTAGTGTTGGTGTTAGTGTTAGTGATAGTGTTAGTGTTAGTGTTAGTGCTAGTGTTAGTCCTAGTGCTAGTGCTAGTGCTAGTGTTAGTGATAGTGTTAGTGTTAGTGCTGGTGTTAGTGTTAGTGTTAGTGCTAGTGTTAGTGTTAGTGCTGGTGCTAGTGCTGGTGTTAGTGTTAGTGTTAGTGCTAGTGTTAGTGTTAGTGCTAGTGTTAGTGCTAGTGTTAGTGCTGGTGTTAGTGTTAGTGCTAGTGTTAGTGTTAGTGCTAGTGTTAGTGCTAGTGTTAGTGCTAGTGCTGGTGTTAGTGTTAGTGTTAGTGCTAGTGTTAGTGTTAGTGATAGTGTTAGTGCTAGTGTTAGTGCTAGTGTTAGTGCTAGTGTTAGTGTTAGTGTTAGTGTTAGTGCTAGTGCTAGTGTTAGTGCTGGTGTTAGTGCTAGTGCTGGTGCTAGTGCTGGTGTTAGTGTTAGTGTTAGTGCTAGTGTTAGTGTTAGTGCTAGTGTTAGTGTTAGTGCTAGTGTTAGTGTTAGTGCTAGTGTTAGTGTTAGTGCTAGTGTTAGTGTTAGTGTTAGTGTTAGTGCTAGTGTTAGTGTTAGTGTTAGTGTTAGTGCTAGTGCTGGTGTTAGTGCTAGTGCTGGTGCTAGTGCTGGTGTTAGTGTTAGTGCTAGTGTTAGTGCTAGTGTTAGTGCTAGTGTTAGTGTTAGTGCTAGTGTTAGTGTTAGTGCTAGTGCTAGTGTTAGTGCTGGTGTTAGTGCTAGTGCTGGTGCTAGTGCTGGTGTTAGTGTTAGTGCTTGTGTTAGTGTTAGTGTTAGTGCTAGTGCTAGTGTTAGTGCTAGTGTTAGTGCTAGTGTTAGTGCTAGTGCTAGTGTTAGTGTTAGTGCTAGTGTTAGTGTTAGTGCTAGTGCTAGTGTTAGTGCTGGTGTTAGTGCTGGTGTTAGTGCTAGTGCTGGTGCTAGTGCTGGTGTTAGTGTTAGTGTTAGTGTTAGTGCTAGTGCTAGTGTTAGTGCTAGTGTTAGTGCTAGTGTTAGTGCTAGTGCTAGTGTTAGTGCTAGTGCTAGTGTTAGTGCTAGTGTTAGTGCTAGTGTTAGTGCTGGTGTTAGTGTTAGTGCTAGTGCTGGTGTTAGTGTTAGTGCTAGTGCTGGTGTTAGTGTTAGTGTTAGTGCTGGTGTTAGTGTTAGTGCTAGTGCTTGTGTTAGTGCTAGTGTTAGTGCTGGTGTTAGTGCTAGTGCTAGTGCTAGTGTTAGTGCTAGTGTTAGTGCTAGTGCTAGTGCTGGTGTTAGTGTTAGTGTTAGTGCTGGTGTTAGTGTTAGTGCTAGTGTTAGTGATAGTGTTAGTGCTAGTGTTAGTGCTAGTGTTAGTGTTAGTGTTAGTGCTAGTGCTAGTGTTAGTGTTAGTGCTAGTGTTAGTGTTAGTGCTAGTGTTAGTGATAGTGCTAGTGTTAGTGTTAGTGTTAGTGCTGGTGCTAGTGTTAGTGATAGTGCTAGTGTTAGTGTTAGTGCTAGTGCTAGTGTTAGTGTTAGTGTTAGTGCTAGTGTTAGTGCTAGTGTTAGTGTTAGTGATAGTGTTAGTGTTAGTGTTAGTGATAGTGCTAGTGCTAGTGCTAGTGTTAGTGATAGTGCTAGTGTTAGTGCTAGTGTTAGTGTTAGTGCTAGTGTTAGTGCTAGTGTTAGTGCTAGTGTTAGTGCTAGTGCTAGTGTTAGTGCTACTGTTAGTGTTAGTGCTAGTGTTAGTGTTAGTGCTAGTGTTAGTGCTAGTGTTAGTGCTAGTGCTAGTGTTAGTGCTAGTGCTAGTGCTAGTGTTAGTGCTAGTGATAGTGCTAGTGCTAGTGCTAGTGCTAGTGTTAGTGCTAGTGCTAGTGTTAGTGCTAGTGTTAGTGCTAGTGATAGTGTTAGTGCTAGTGTTAGTGTTAGTGTTAGTGCTAGTGCTAGTGTTAGTGCTAGTGTTAGTGCTAGTGCTAGTGTTAGTGATAGTGCTAGTGTTAGTGTTAGTGCTAGTGTTAGTGTTAGTGCTAGTGCTAGTGTTAGTGTTAGTGCTAGTGTTAGTGCTAGTGTTAGTGCTAGTGTTAGTGCTAGTGTTAGTGATAGTGTTAGTGATAGTGTTAGTGCTAGTGTTAGTGCTAGTGTTAGTGCTAGTGTTAGTGATAGTGTTAGTGCTAGTGCTAGTGTTAGTGCTAGTGTTAGTGTTAGTGCTAGTGTTAGTGTTAGTGTTAGTGCTAGTGTTAGTGCTAGTGTTAGTGCTAGTGCTGGTGTTAGTGTTAGTGCTAGTGTTAGTGCTAGTGTTAGTGTTAGTGTTAGTGTTAGTGTTAGTGTTAGTGCTAGTGTTAGTGCTAGTGCTAGTGTTAGTGCTAGTGTTAGTGCTAGTGTTAGTGTTAGTGCTAGTGTTAGTGCTAGTGCTAGTGCTAGTGTTAGTGTTAGTGCTAGTGCTAGTGTTAGTGCTAGTGTTAGTGTTAGTGCTAGTGTTAGTGTTAGTGTTAGTGCTAGTGTTAGTGCTAGTGTTAGTGCTAGTGTTAGTGCTAGTGTTAGTGCTAACTTCGATAGCCTCTGGAGCACTTCTGCATTCGATTGCACCTGCTGCGGTTTCATTTCGAGTGGTAGTTTCATTAGTATTGCCAGTTTTATTTTATTTTTATGAATAAGTGGTCAATTGTTTTTATAGCTCTTTTCTCCATTGTGAGCAGGTTGGCTGGTTGTAGCTTGTCGAGCACTGAGCAGTACAGACAGATCTCATTTTTTGCGGTAACAGATCAAACCGGAAATAGTTGAAGTCGACGGACGTGTTGTGCCATTGGTGGATTATATATATATATATATATATATATATATATATATATATATATATATATATTTAAAGGTAGCCTAGTTTAAGTAATAAATACACTTTTAAAATGAATGATGACCTAACACAAACTGGTACAAACCACAATTATGTATTTAATAATTGTGTTAATTAGTAAAAAAAAATATATATATTTATTAATTAATATTTTTTAAGAATTTGAGCAGAGATGGGCTGGCCAATCAGGGGGGGCAATTGCCCCCCCTATAAAATCGCCCATGCATCCATCTATCCATCCATTAAGCCATCCATCTGTGTTAGTCCACTAGTGTTATTAAATGAGGAGATATAGATTATGACATCATAATGGGGGAAGCAATGGAATTTAGAATTTGGAGTTGGAATTTGGAATGGGGTTCAATTATGACCCCCAAGAACTTGTTCTTGTTTGTGAATTTGAAAGTTAACATTCAGATTAATTTGGGCATTGCGCATGTGGAGAGCTTTGGAGAAAGACACAGTTATTGCAGTTTAGTTATTATAGTGAAATTATGTTCAGCAAGTTGCTACCCAAGTTTGGGTGCAGCACAGTGCACCCGTTGGTGTGGACGGCCGGCGCGGTGTTAACGGCAGCTGGGGGCGTCTACATTTACCAGCGTTTCTGGGGATCCTCACCCTCATCTGAGGAAGGTGAGAAACAAACTAGCCTTCATATGCTAATGTGTTTTGTCACAAAACCAAATAACTACGTAGCTCATATGGCTATTAAAAATAATGCAGAACCCTAGAATATCTAGAAGAGGCCTTTAGAATATGTTTGCTCTAAATGTGTACTGATTCACTCAGTAGACGTTGGTGGACCGCTCTTGGTTTATTGTTGTGGTCAGAGACCTATCTTTGGCTGTTGCCATGGTAGCTAGTTGCCAAACATGATCGCTGACACTGTCAGCAAATAGAAATGCTTCTACCATCCTGACATAAAACTCAACCTTTCAGAGGGTATGTGGGTGGCATGGCTTCATGTGGCTGATCTACTCGTAGGGCGAGTTCAGCCCAGACAAAACGGAGAAAAACGTTTATTGAAACAGAAATGATGGTGCATTACAACATTATGCTGATTGGGTAACACAGAGAAAACATTTCTTTCAACCTGGAAAATCTTTTTTTTAAATAATGCTCATGAAAACCAATAAGAGGAGGAGCTTATATATTTGGGTTGTGGTCAAGGCCTTTAGCCAACTACTAAAAGGGTAAAGGCTAGTTCACATAAAGGCAAAGGCCGTTTAGGGTTAAGGTTACTGTAGGGTTAAAGTTAGGGTTAAGGTTAGGGGTGGAGGATTAGGTTTAGGGTTCGACCAGTCTCAGCGTTTATGGGAACTAGCCACTACCCCAAATGAAAGGTCAAAACCCGTGATGGATGTCATCAGCCAATGAAAAAACAGCTTGACACTGAAACAGAAAAACAGAAAATCTGAACAGATAGGCTGCATTCCAAATCTGAACAGATAGGCTGCATTCCAAATCTGAACAGATAGGCTGCATTCCAAATCTGAACAGATAGGCTGCATTCCAAATCTGAACAGATAGGCTGCATTCCAAATCTGAACAGATGGGCTGCATTCCAAATTGCATACTTCCACATTTTACTACCAGTACGTACTACAGCTGCCCATAGAATGTACGCACTTTGCACGCAGTATGCAACCAATTGGGACTACTTTGTCATAACATTGTGCCATCAAATGATCACATCCGTCGCTGTCCATGATGCGACATTCGTCCACAGCTGGGATTCATAAAAACACCTCTGGCACGACTCGCACATACTTTCCGCTGAACACAGGATTGTGGGTGAAAAGACAGCCAAAAAGGTGTACTGGCTTGCATACTGCAAAATACAACGGAATGTACAGTTGTACAGTAGGACATCCTGATAGTTTTTCCATACTGCATGTTGGGACATACAGTACTACATCAAGTTCTGGCGTACTACTGTATATAGCATGGAAGTACGCGATTTGGAACGCAGCCATAGATTTTCATGTGAACTCCAACTGCAGTGGTTGATTGGTTTCTGGTTGGTTGAGTAACCCGCTAATTGTCTGTTCTCAAGACCTGAATCATCAGTGTCCAGATGATCTCCCCATCGCTCCTGACGCCCCAACAGCTGAACCATCCCAAGTAAAGTCTCACTTCTCATAGTTTCCCACAAGTCATTCATTAAACAAATGTAGACCTTATAAAGGCATCATTTGGACAGGCTCTGTGTCTTTTGTCAGGATGTTGGCGGGGAGACTGGCCAGCGCCTGCTTCTACCGTGGAAGTACAGCCCAATGCGCTGTGGCCCGGTCACCATCTACAGAGTGAGAGCCCAGTCACCTCAGTGACGAGACCCAGCAGCATAATGGGTACATTTATCAATGAACTGAAAACTCTCTAAAGCTCTTCTGAGGGTTTTTGTTTTGCTGTCTTTTTTTTAAGGAGGTCAATCAGGAGAGCGGCCGGCACCTCGCTAACAACACCTGCTGTGGTCCGGTTGTCCCATTCCAGGTCAATGTTACATCCTCTATTATATGTCAAGCATTAGCTCAAAGCTCTTTGATTGACATGAAATGGGGAAAAAAAAGTTTCTTTCAAATACTTCAAAGTGTTCCTATTGCTGCGTAGCTGCTTTTGCAAATAGTTGTTTGAGAGAAACGGTAGTCTAAGGTGTGGGGATGTGTGTGCTGGTTGTGTGCAGGCCCCTCCAGAGTCAAGGCTGGGAACCACACAGTCATACTGGAACCGGTTGAAGTCTGAGTTCTCCTTCTGCACTGATTCTGAGGTCAGTGTGAAATTATGTTATGTCATTCCTACATAATAATAATTATTATTATTATTATTGTTATTATTAATGTTGTTATTTTAATTTTGAATCTCAAAGTGCTGAAATTATCTGTGCCCCATCAGTATCCTGAATTTGAGAAATCCTTCCATTAAAAATAATAGGCAAAAAAAAAAACGAGGATTTACAGTAGAACCCCCCCCAACACACACACACACACACACACACACACACACACACACACACACACAAAGTGCAGAATAATGACCATCAGACCCTGATGTGATGGTCTGACTTGACTGTGCTCATGTTTGGGTTGTGTAGCAAATCTCAGTCCCAACTCAATACGTGTGGCTGACCAGTGGACGTATGACCCAACTGTGGCGGAGCGATCTAGAGACTAGAGTCAACCTGCAGGTAACGTGTTGCTTTGTTATTGACTTAATAGTGTGTTCCAGTAACAAATACTACATTTATTATCCTTTGCTAAAGAGTGTTTGTCTGACCTGAACCTAAAAATATTAACTTCATGGTTACCTCTCTTGATACTGAAGGGTGCACCGATCCTTCACTCCGCCACAAACCATGTCATGGGAGTTAAAGTACGTATCTTCATTTATTTTTTTATATATATAACATTTTTAACAAACGTAAGAGATGAAAATACCTATCATCCTTGTTTGGTCTGCTTATATTTCTTTAGCTAGTGGGAGGCGCTCTAGAGGAGTATATCTCCTACAGCTACAAGCAGAACACCTGCCTCACCCTGTTTGATGGCTTTGGCGTGAGTGGTCGTTAAACCTTCAGCACTAACCAGGTGTTGTTTGTTGACTCACCCCTCCATGAATCAGTTAGTGATCGAGTGCTTTTGCGTATTAAAACAGCAGCGGGACGTGACGGTGGAGTTCTCCGGGTTCTACGTGGATCCTAGCGGCGGGGTCCATCCCTCCCACTGGACGGCTGCTCGGACGTTCCACGGATATTCCCAGCATCCCCACGGCCGCCAACATGCCGACGGTCCCGGCTGCGCCCATAGCCCCGGGAACACTGACGGGGGGTCACGGGAGACTCCATACCCTGAGAAGGAGAAGGAGAAGAAGAGGAGGAGGAGGAGGCAGAAGCAGAAGAAGAAGAAGGAGGAGGAGGAGGACAGGGATGTGTCCTGCCTCATGTTAGTCCTGTTAGACTGGCACTCTGAAACTTTATTATGTGGTTTGATATAAAGGTTTTCTTCTAAGGAGCCACTGAGCCAGATCCAGCCATAGCCAGGACAGTGCTGACTTGTTTGCTCTGCTGTTCCTAGGCTGTATCTGCAGAGAGAAGGATTCATCCAGGGCTTGAGTGCCAAAATGGCCGCCCTTCGCAAGGCATTTGACGTGAGTTCAAATCATGTACAAACGTGCCTCTTCTTATGTATTCTGTCCATGTACATGAGTCTAGATGTCCGATTTGAGCTCACATTGTTTTTCCACAGTCCCTCCTGACCCAGGAAACCACGAAAAACTACCTGACAGTGGCATCGAAGATGATCCTGTGTGGGCTGGTCACCCTCAACCAGGCGGTTAGTAGACCTAACCAGGCGTCTCAGGCTGAGAGCCACAGGGAATGTGTATCCATGGCCATTCACAAATCACCTCAATGATTATCTCGGTCTCTCTGATTGGTCAGGATGCCAGGTTCGTTGGTGCTGCATTCGACCGCCTGGTGAGCTACATTGAAGCCCCAGGTCACAAGGCTGGTATAGAGAGGGAGTTGGCCTCTGTCCAAGTAAGCTACTGTCTATATGGGACCTTCTGCTGTGATATTGTCTGGTATTCTACTAAGCAGCATATTTCTGCGTTGTTTTGTCGTTGGTTATTTAGGTGTACCACGCCAACGTCCTGGACATTGTGTACGAGTACATCCTCCTGGGAAAGATGAGGAACGGTGTTCCCCCACTGGCGAAGAGAGTAAGCTGTAGTTAGTGTGTTGAGGGAAGCCATTTTAAACTTCATTAAGGAAATCTCACTCTGACTTAGTTAATGTGCTCTTTCCCCTAAAAGGAGGAGGGAGAATTCCTTGATCACCTCTTCCAGGTCCTGGACCACATTTTTAAACCCCCTACTGGATGGCAGCCGCGGGCTAAAACGTTCCTGGAGGTCCTCCAGGTACACGCTTTGATTTTCTTTGTCAAGCTTGTTTTTGTTTACATCACGCTCTGGATCTTTGTATGGGGTACTAGTAACGTGTGTCATTGTGTCTCCCTGCTCTCAGGTCCAGCTGATAAAACTTCTGGAGAGCATGGTGGAGATGGACGAGTCCATATTCAGCCAGCCAGATGAGCTGTCAGCTGTCCTCTTTAGCAGGCTGGAGGAAATTGTTCAGTTCCTCTTGGAGGATCTGGATGGCTGCTAAAACATTTTATTCATATTTTCATAAATAAATATTTGATAGTTATTTTATATTAGTAATTTGCAAAGTAATTATTATCAACTCATTTGTAAAAGGTCAGTTAATATATTTGATAATACCATGTTCATGAGTTGTAGACCTTTTTTGGACATTATTCTGAAGTGCAACTATTCTTAATTTACACTAGTGTACAGTGCCCATGGAGCCGTTGTGGTAGTTCTCTTCCGTCCGTCCGTCCGTCCGTCCGTCCGTCCATCCATCCGTGTTAGTCCACTAGTGTTATTAAATGAGGAAAAGTTGCAACTTTTGAGATGTGTTCAAATTCAGCGAGCAAACGTTCACAAATGTTTGCAAACTGTTTTAAACTTTTTTTCATTAAGCTTTGTGTTCATTTGCAAACATAAGGGGATGATCTGAGAATGCTTAAACTAGAATACACACGTTTTTGAAAACATGAAATAGCAGCCGAAATCTGGTTGTTCACCTTGGAACACTTGATACAAGAGGGGTATAAATGTGCGAGTGCTTTTGAGGGTGTGTTGGGTGGGTCAAACAACTTTAGCGAGACAACACCGGGTGCAAAACTACACAGGGTAATTGCTCAATGCTCGCTGCCCGAGCGCCTCCATGCATGCATGTGGACCACTGACACACGTTTAAGCAACGGGTTTATTTCACGTTTAAAACCGTGCATATTCTACGTTGAAGCATGGCTAAAACAATGGGTCTATTCTTAGGTTTAAGCATGGCTAAAACATGAAACTGAGCCGCTTCACACAAGTCCCTCTACTCGTCTATTACACGTTTAGCCATGATACCGGGTTGCATTAGCAAGTAGTTTACTAATCGCTTGTTCATGATCTATTACCTATTAATAAGGTGTAGTTTTAAATCATTAACCAATTATTAAAGAACATTTAACGAGTCATTAATAACTCATTAACTAACATTTTGTGAATGATCTATTAACTATTTATAAGGGATAATTATTCTAGAGTGTTACTAAATAGAACAGTTTTAAATGATTATGGCAACGCTTGCTCATCCACACTAACCAGTTCATCGTCAGATGTGCAAATACAAATGTCAGAAATAAGTTAACAAACTACCATAACGTGATAAGTTACATTTGTTGAAGACCTGGGGCCTCATTTATAAACGTTGCGTAAGTACAAAAGCGTGCGTAACCCATGCTGAGCAACTTTCTAGGCAACTTTCGGTATTTATAAAAAACGAGCTGAGCGATAAGTTGGCGGAAGGTGTGCGTAACTCTACGCACACTTCGACCCTCCTTTAACTACGATAAGCACGTTTCTGGAGAAAGGGGAAAACGCGACTCCGATGGCAGAGAGATGAAACTCGGGAAAGTCTGCGAAACACATGACATATTGAATAATAAATACATCGGTCGCTGCAAGAAACCCTCCAATGTGTCACACAGTTTAAACGGAATCAATCGCCACCGTAGCCTAATCACGAAATAATGTCGGCATTGCTTTGGATGTGTCTGTGAATTGACCCATTTGTGTCATAATATAATGTTATGTTGTAGGCCTATTCATTTATAGGCTATTCCGTGAAGCATCACGGGCAGTAGCCTATGAATAAAAGCCACATATAACGTTGATAACACAACACGACACGAGCCTATAGGCTTATCATAGTAATGATTCCGTATGTCGATGGTCTACAACTATAAGGCCTATACCGCACCAAACAAATGTTGCATTCGGCGTTGAAGTATATTTATTCAGTTAATCATTTATTTAGTTAATTATTCGTATGTTTAATTATCCACCTATTCATTTGTTAATGTATTTATGTTGTATTTATAGCCTATATTTTATTAGGCTTTTATGTAAACCCGAATGACCACTGAGGCAAGCCGCAATTACAATGATGTTGAGCGGTGAATGGAAATGTCCTACTTGAGGCAACTGTAGGCTACATTAGGCTATATTGTACATCATCATATATCCTCATATTGTCTTATGATTGTCATGTAGCAGGCATACGAGGAATGTGGGCCTAAAAACGCATGTCATCCCAATGCTCACATGCCGCTTTGGTAGAATTAGCTGTGCGCAAAACAGCGCATGGTGATGCGTCTCCAAGTTGTAAGAACACAAGGGAGCAAGTTAGATTATTAATTTGCCGAATCGTCGTGTGTGTAGCAATAATTACCCTTTATAGAATCACATGAAACTCATCCATGGACCCCATATATTTACAAGACCTCGATACAGGCACTGATATAGCTGGATTATAGTAGGCCATGACGCACGGGGCCTTGGATATGCCGGGACTTGGCACAGATGTTCTAATATGTGCTTGGCTATCCCGCAACATCCATTAGAACACGCAGCTTCTATATGCCTACAGCATGTTTTGAGAAAGTATGTGAAATGCATGATATCCCGGAAAATACACAAATTGGATGCTGCAAAGAACCCTCAGATCTGTCGTATAGTTAAATTGGGGATACTTGCCTTAAGTAGTCACTATAGGCCTACATGTTTGCATTTTTATGGATGCCATTGTAAATTGACCCGTTTATACGTTGATAAGTTAGGCATTTTATTCATGGAACACCCTGTGAAGCCTTAGATTACGTGCAATATAGATCCAAACCCCATTACCCATGCAACAACACTATAGGCTTATAATGATTATCAGTTTGGATATAAGCAGCCACCTAATAAGGCCTACCGCACTAAACGAATGCCAATATAGCCTGCATGATAGATAATTCATTATCTAACAGACCACTCAGGCCTAACAGGTGCTCTTATCAGTCGTGCACATGTGAAATCATCGTTCCGAAAAGATACTTTTGCGGCGTCTCTACCTCGTTGACCAATACCTCCACCTCGCATCGGTAAAATGTATCTTTCTCTTTCTGCCTTTTGCACTCGGCTCCATTGTCGTTGCATATGTATAGGCGTATCACTGACCATTTATAGGCAATTGTGGGCGTTAATTGGGGTGTGATCAGAACGCGCGTTCACGTGCGCCAAGTTAAGTGTTGATTGTGATTTATAAAGGGCAGCTGGCGTAGGCGTGCCTGAGTGAACATGGGTTGTGATACGCAGCGTTTTATAAATCGGAGATTTTTTGTGCGTATATTTTAGTAATCACTTAGCTAAGCTAACTTAGTTACGTGGATTCTACGCAATGTTTATAAATGAGGCCCCTGAAGACAGCCTATTAGGTCCCCACATTCACTGGCTAAACAAAGTGTTGCGGTACATTGAAGACCTACGTTGAGCCTAGTCAGTAATGCTCATTTGCATTTCACTTCAGTGTGAGTGAGAATTGTGTGTCTCTGGTGTCATCACCCCTGCTGTGTGTGGAGTACCAGACACGCCCACCAGGTGGCACAGCGTGCAGCATCTGAGGGTCAGGTGACCCAGACCTGCCGTCAGTGCTCTGCCATTTCACAGCTTATTTGACAGAATAACTCTTGAAGCAGCTGACTGGGAGTCTGTACTACGGTTGGTGTGTGTGTATGTGTGTGTTTTGACTTTACGTTGTGGGGACACAATGTCTTACCCTCTGAGAGTAGGGGGGGGGGGGCAACATTTTGGCGTGAGAAAAAAAAAACAGTTCTGCCGTCCCGTCTATTTACAAAGAATGCTAGTTGTGAACAGTATGCTAATAAGAAATCTGTATGACAATTCAATTGATGCAATAATGCATCAAACTCCATCTAGACACCACGAGCATGTTAATATGACTTTATGACCGAGCACTAGGCCATACCCAACATCACAACATCAAACTGCAACTGTGCACGTAGAGCAGTGAGTGTAGGCTATCACACACACAGGCAGTCCTGCAGCCTTCCAAATAGGCTATGCCATGTCGGTAGCACAACAGTAACTAAATTAAGCATAGCTTCGATAGCCTCTGGCGCACTTCTGCATTCGATTGCACCTGCTGCGCTGTCATTTCGAGTGGTAGTTTCTTCATTAGCATTGCCAGTTTGAGAAGTGGTCAATTGTTTTTATAGCTCTTTTCGCCATTGTGAGCAGGTTGGCTGGTTGTAGCTTGTTGAGCACTGAGCAGTACAGTCAGATCCAGTGTTGCCAACTCTTCAGTAAGGGAAGTAGCTATTGGCTGTCCCAGAAGTAGCTAGAAGTAGCTAGATGGGGGGGGGGGGGGATTAGCTTTTTTTTTATTTATTTTTTACAGTGCAACCCTAGTAGCCTACATCAGCCATGTGATGATGATGGGCATGGAAAAAACAATCAAACTATTTACTTATTTACAAACTTGTTTTTTTGTTGCTGTATAACTTTTTTTTATAGCTTTTTTCTTTTAAACAACGTAGGTCTGTAGACCTAAAGAATGACGGAAAAATAATATAGCCTACAGGGCTTAATTAAAACTTAACCTAACGTCGCAGTATCTAGGTAAACTAGCCGTTTCTGACAATATGATTGGTTGTTGCGGGAGGGTTCCAGCGCGTGTGATTGGTTGTTGCGGGAGGGTTCCAGCGCGTGTGATTGGTTGTTGCGGGAGGGTTCCAGCGCGTGTGATTGGTTGTTGGGAGGGTTCCAGCGCGTGTGGTGTGTGTGTGGGCGAGCGAGGGAGAGAGGATGTGAAGGCAGTTATAAAAGTTTTCTCGTCGTGACTCGTGAGCTGAGCTGCTTCCTTGTCAACACGATAATTCCCCAAATGACCAGAAAAAGTAGCTAGATTTGTCGCTAGTCGCTTTTCATGAAATAAGTCTCTATGTTGGCATCACTAGTCAGATCTCATTTCTTTGCGGTAACAGATCAAACCGGAAATAGTTGAGGTCGACGGACGAGTTGTGCCATTGGTGGATTATGAATATATATTTTTTTAAACCCTGTCCTTGGGCCAGCCTAATGCAATATAACATAGACCTACTGACAATCCAGGCTCTCTCATTGTTGAACTGGTGGTCACTACCAAAGTAAAGAATCCTAAATATACCACAATCACAAGAACCTATGACAGAACCTCTGGGGCGTGCCTGACGGGTCAACTTGAACTTTTTAAAATAAATGTTGAAGCCGTGGTCCGATCTGCTGCAGGAGGCTGATAAGGCTCAAGATAATGAAGAGACAGCCTCACACCCCAGACCTGCACCTGGGGCAACAGCCCCTGTGCCTCTCCAGCCCCAGCCTCACACCCCAGACCTGCACCTGGGGCAACAGCCCCTGTGCCTCTCCAGCCCCAGCCTCACACCCCGGACCTGCACCTGGGGCAACAGCCCCTGTGCCTCTCCAGCCCCAGCCTCACACCCCGGACCTGCACCTGGGGCCACAGCTACAACAGAATCTCAGGCTGTATTCCAAATGATAGGGCTCTACCCTTCGAAGGGAAGATAATCGGGGCCACGCCCACCTCCGCCATATTGAAGGGTGTTCCAATCCGAAGGGTGCAAAAGTACTCCCTTCGAAGGGCCCTTCGGAACAGTAATTTTCGAAGTGAACAAGCGATGATCACTTTTGCTCCCTTCGCTCCCACGACTCTTTGCAACTGCGACGTCTCTGGTCAATAATTTATCAACAAATATGGTGGCCGTTGAGGCGACAGTAATTTGGCAATGGTTTGCAGACATTGTAACTAAATCTGTCTATGGAAATTGTTTTTTCCCCCCGCAGATATCTTAGTTACATCATGATTGAACTAGCTATCGGTATTTTTTAATTATATGTGTGGAAATTATTACGTTTGATGAATTTACGATGTAGCTAGCTAACGAGCATTAGCCCAAGTTGGCAGCTGTTGGTGAGCGATGAGAGACGGAACTCCAGCCCGGCTGATAACCCTCCGTCGTGGGAAGGGAGGGTGCATCAGTCAGCTGTGATCAGTAGGCTACCAGCCTACGTTATGTCTGAATACAATCCAACGGCTAATTCCCAATAAAGAATCCCTCCTGTGCACAAGCAACTCCCCCAAAGATAATAATGAGAAGCACACGCTGGCAAGTGGAAAAGTTCAAGCACAGTTGTGTTTGGCTGAGATATGAACGGGACATCGGACGCAAAACTATCAATAGCCGATCTACAGCTGTGTCAAACTCAGCTGCTTAAACAGGTGATGCACAATAACTTTGTGAAATTCTCAGATGATCCTGCCGTTTTGGTCTCATAATAGTTTGAGATCAGGACACATCACATTCCCACTCCAAAAGCTTAGCTTCAGTTAAGATAGGATTCATTCATAAACAATGGTTATGGTTAGTATCTTGTGACAGGCTGTCGACACATGCGACCGCCCTGAAAATGATGTTGAAGGGCATTCCAAACGAGCGTTATTTTGACACCCTACTCCCTATGCTCTTCACAGTGCTCACTACGAAGGGAAGACACTCCCTAGGGCGTAGGGATGAGCCCTTAGGTTTGAAATACAGTCTCAGGCAGCATCTTCTCCTGGGTCACTGGGTCCAGTTCAGTCAATGCAGGTTAAACAGCATGGATAGGGTCATTGGTTTTGAGAGGTATCTACGACATTACTTCAGTCTCATGCTACGAACGGACACGTCACGTATAGAAGCGGCTGCACTGCTTGAAAAGGACGTTTTATTTTTCACAGCACTGTAATAAGAGAATGTCAACATACGGTATTTCAACATATTTAAGCACGATTAAGTTTAAAGGTCTTACATTAGTGGTCTACTGTTGACAATAAACTGCGATGACAATGTCTATTTTGGTATGATTTTAAAAGTATAGTAGAAACCTGCTGTGACTCTGGGGAGTCTAGGCTGTTTTGGAACCTGTGTCATAGCTGTATGGGTGACTGATTCTGGGCAGTAGGATTCCATGGTGGTTCCACCCCCGGACGAAGAAGTCCAGGTGCATCTGAATCCTGGGAAGGAACACCCTTTGAAGCGCAAAGAGGTGTGTCTCATCGGCTGGACACGAGTCCTTCAGACTCCAGGGGTCAAAAGAGAGAGTGGAAGAACTCAGTCACACAGATGAAGACATCCCTCCAGAGTTTCTCTATAGAGACATATATAGTATTCTCTATATATGGCCTTAATTCGGAAAAAAATTACCTTAATTAGGAAAAAATATGTACGGTTGTTAATGGCGATAAACAAATAATTTCTTGATCACACTTCTGACCAATATTATGAATGGATAACAGATCTATGGACACCTGATAAGCTTATAATTCCCATCAATGTGCCTCAAGCTGTTTGGTGTGGGGACACTTCTTATTGTGTCCAGATGTAACGCACGCTTTAGTACTCCCTCTGGATCAATGTGTCTCATTGATTGTTGGACTCTATGATCATATCCAATAACAGTAATCATTAATCAAATTTAAAAGGAACAAAGCATCACATAACCTTAATTAGACATTTTTATTTCATCTTCATTCATTGTCTGATAATTGATTACACGACTTTCAAGCATGGCTGTAGTGTATTGAGGGAGGGGGATTTGGAAAGTAGCTTGCGTTGTTAGTGCCTCAGCTCTATGTTCCCTCAACCCTATGTTCCCTCAGCCCTATGTTCCCTCAGCCCTATGTTCCCTCAGCCCTATGTTCCCTCAACCCTATGTTCCCTCAACCCTATGTTCCCTATGTTCCCTCAGCCCTATGTTCCCTCAGCCCTATGTTCCCTCAACCCTATGTTCTCTCAACCCTATGTTCTCTCAGCCCTATGTTCCCTCAGCCCTATGTTCCCTCAACCCTATGTTCTCTCAACCCTATGTTCCCTCAGCCCTATGTTCCCTCAACCCTATGTTCCCTCAGCTCTCTGTTCCCTCAGCTCTCTGTTCCCTCAGCCCTATGTTCCCTCAGCCCTATGTTCCCTCAACCCTATGTTCCCTATGTTCCCTCAGCCCTATGTTCCCTCAACCCTATGTTCTCTCAGCCCTATGTTCCCTCAGCCCTATGTTCCCTCAACCCTATGTTCTCTCAGCCCTATGTTCCCTCAGCCCTATGTTCCCTCAGCCCTATGTTCCCTCAACCCTATGTTCTCTCAGCCCTATGTTCCCTCAACCCTATGTTCTCTCAACCCTATGTTCTCTCAGCCCTATGTTCCCTCAGCCCTATGTTCCCTCAACCCTATGTTCCCTCAACCCTATGTTCTCTCAGCCCTATGTTCTCTCAGCCCTATGTTCCCTCAACCCTATGTTCCCTCAGCCCTATGTTCCCTCAACCCTATGTTCCCTCAACCCTATGTTCCCTCAACCCTATGTTCTCTCAGCCCTATGTTCTCTCAGCTCTCTGTTCTCTCAGCCCTATGTTCTCTCAGCCCTATGTTCTCTCAGCCCTATGTTCCCTCAGTCCTATGTTCTCTCAACCCTATGTTCTCTCAACCCTATGTTCCCTCAGTCCTATGTTCTCTCAGCCCTATGTTCCCTCAGCTCTCTGTTCCCTCAGCTCTCTGTTCCCTCAGCTCTCTGTTCCCTCAGCCCTATGTTCCCTCAGCCCTATGTTCCCTCAACCCTATGTTCCCTCAGCCCTATGTTCTCTCAGCCCTATGTTCCCTCAGCCCTATGTTCCCTCAGGCCTATGTTCCCCCATCCCTATGTTCCCTCAGCTCTATGTTCCCTCAGGCCTATGTTCCCTATGTTCCCTCAGCCCTATGTTCCCTCAACCCTATGTTCCCTCAGCCCTATGTTCTCTCAGCCCTATGTTCCCTCAACCCTATGTTCCCTCAACCCTATGTTCTCTCAGCCCTATGTTCTCTCAGCCCTATGTTACATTACAGTCATTTAGCAGACGCTTTTATCCAAAGCGACTAACAATAATTGCATTTAACGTAGGAAGAGCCAATGTACTACTACTCACCAGAACTCACAAGTGCATCTTCTTTCTAAAACAAACAAGTGACTAAGAGCATAATCTAGTGCTGAAGGCAAAGTGCAAGAATCACAATCTAAAGTACAGTGCAATATAATAAGTGCTTAGGTGGGAGGATTGTTGTAGTACTTCTTGAAGAGATGAGTTTTGAGCCTGCGACGAAAGATGGGCAGCGACTCTGCTGTCCTGACATCAGTGGGCAGCTCATTCCACCACTGCGGGGCCAGGACAGAGGAGAGCCGTGACCGTGTCGATGGACCGCAGGGGCCTCGGAGTGACGGGGCAACCAGTCGCCCTGAGGTAGCAGAGCGTAGTGGTCGGGAGGGGATGTAGGGTTTGACCATGGCCTGGAGGTAGGAGGGGGCTGTTCCTTTCATTGCCCTGTAGGTTAGCGCCAGAGTTTTAAACTGGATGCGAGCCGCTACAGGGAGCCAGTGTAGGGAACGGAGGACGGAAGTTGTGTGGGAGAATTTGGGGTGGTTGAACACCAGGCGAGCAGCAGCTTTCTGGACAAGTTCCAGAGGTTTAATGGTTGACGCCGGTGCCCCCGCGAGGAGGGAGTTGCAGTAGTCCAGGCGGGAGATGACCAGGGCCTGGATGAGCACCTGTGATGTTTCATTAGTGAGGAAAGGGCGAATCCTCCTGATGTTGTAGAGCATGAATCTGCAGGAACGTGTGACGGATGTGACATGTGAGGAAAATGACAGTTGGTCATCCAGGGTCACACCCAGATTCCTCGCAGTCCGAGTCGGGGTCATCACTGTGTCTTCAATGGTGATGGCCAGGTCCCGGTGCGGACAGCCCTTCCCCGGGAGGAACAGCAGCTCAGTCTTGTCCAGATTGAGCTTGAGGTTGTGAGGGTTTGGTTTTGGGACCCAGGCGCAACAGGAAAGTAGGAGGCAAGGAACGGTAAAGCCCGGAGGGGCGATTTAATAAGATCAAAAAGGGGGATGTGGTAGTCGTACAGCCGATGGTCAGGCAGGAGCGTGGTAGTCGTACAGGCGATGGTCAGGCAGGAGCGGGGTTGTCGTACAGGCGATGGTCAGGCAGGAGCGGGGTTGTCGTACAGGCGATGGTCAGGCAGGAGCGGGGTTGTCGTACAGGCGATGTTCAGGCAGGAGCGGGGTTGTCGTACAGGCGATGGTCAGGCAGGAGCGTTGTCGTACAGGCGATGTTCAGGCAGGAGCGGGGTTGTCGTACAGGCGATGGTCAGGCAGGAGCGGGGTCGTACAGGCGATGGTCAGGCAGGAGCGGGGTAATCGTACAGACGTGGGTCAGGCAGGAACTGGAGAGATGAGGAGGGGAGGCAGGGTGAATGAGAGTAATCAAAAACGGGGAACGGGAAAAACACTACAAAATACGGGTAAGGAGATTGTAGGTTAGGCTATACTTTACCACAAGAGTATTATGGTAAGATCTGGCGATGAGTGGAGTGTAGACCAGGTTCTTGTAGAGGTTGAAGGTGATTGCAGAACGAGGGACAGGTGTGGTGATGATAATTGGGAACCGGTGAGTAGAGCCGCGCCAGCGTCATCGTCGGAGACGAGCGCGCCGTTCTTGTCTTTGCGCACGGGCCGATGTGCTGGGCCTGTCGGGATCCGATTCTCCCAGGGAGGAGACTGCCGAGTCCGCGGAGCTGGCCGGAGACGGGGAACGCCCGGCAGTGGGGGGAAACTCCGGAGAGCCAGAGCGTTGTATGCCCGGGCTGATGCGACGTGCGGTAGAGCGCGTAGGACGCCCCGAGCGCGCAGCGGGCCCAGAGGGGAGAGAGGGAGACGGTTGTGGAGGCGAGGGCATGCGAGCCGTAACAGGACCCCCCCCCCGAGGGGAGCCACCTGGCGACCGACCGGGGGCGCCAGGATGGGCCCGGTAGAAGTCCCGGAGGAGAGACGGGTCCATAATGAGCTGCCTGGAGATCCAGCTGCACTCCTCGGGGCCGTACCCCTCCCAATCCGCCAGGTATTGGAACCCCCGACCCCGGCGGCGCACCTTCAGCAGCCGCCGAACCGTCCACTGGGGATGCCCGCCGACCATCTGGGGAGGCGGAGGAGCTGGGGCAGAAGGCATGAGAGGACTCGAGGAGACAGGTTTGATCTTGGACACATGGAATACAGGGTGTACCCGCATGGAAGCAGGGAGCATAAGACGTACCGCAGCCGGGTTCAGGACACGGTCGATCTCGAAGGGCCCAACGAAGCGCGGAGCCAGCTTCTTGGAGGGGACCTGGAGCGGAAGATCAGCAGTGGAGAGGTAGACACGTTGACCGGGCCGATACGCCGGAGCAGGAGTGCGGCGGCGGTTGGCACCGCGGCAGGAGCGCTCGTTGGAGCGGAGCAGGGCCCTGCGGACCTCCCTCCAGACACGGCGACAGCGGCTGAGGTGGGCCTGGACGGAGGGGACGGAGGCCTCCGACTCCTGGAGAGAGAACAGCGGGGGCTGGTACCCGAGGGATGACTCAAACGGAGACCTGCCAGTGGCAGCGCTGGTCAGGGCATTGAGGGAGTATTCGACCCAGGGCAGGTCCTTGCTCCAGGAGGTGGGGTGGAGAGCCGACACACAGCGGAGAGCGGACTCCAGGCTCTGGTTGGCCCGTTCGGCCTGGCCGTTGGTCTGCGGGTGGTAGCCAGAGGAGAGGCTGATGGTGGCGCCTATCTCCTTGCAGAAGGCCCTCCAGACTTGGGAGGTGAATTGAGGTCCACGGTCCGAGACAATGTCTCCGGGGAGACCGTGGAGCCGGTAGACATGCTGGACGAGGAGCTCAGCTGTCTCCGCAGAGGACGGGAGCTTGGGGAGCGCCACCAGATGGACCGCCTTGGAGAACCGGTCCACCACGGTGAGGATGACCGTGTTGCCCCTGGAGGGGGGAAGACCGGTGATGAAGTCCAGGGCGATGTGGGACCAGGGACGGCTGGGGACCGGGAGAGGACGCAGGAGGCCAGCCGGGGGCTGGTGGGACGCCTTGCTGCGGGAGCAGACAAGACAGGCGACCACAAACTCCCGGACGTCGGACCTCATGGAGGGCCACCAGAACCGTCGGCTCAGGAAGGAGAGGGTGCGGTGAACCCCGGGATGGCACGCAAACCGGCTGGCATGGCCCCACTGGAGCACCCGGGACCGGACCGAGTCCGGCACGAAGAGCCGGCGAGGAGGAACGTTGGCCGGACTGGGTTGGGCGCGTTGGGCCTGCCTCACCACCGCCTCAATGTTCATAGTGATCACCCCTACGACACGCGAGGTCGGCAGGATGGACTCAGGCTCCGCGGGGGGCGCCTCGGGCGCGTGGAGGCGGGACAGCGCGTCGGCCTTGGCGTTGCGGGAGCCGGGCCGGAAGGTGAGGGTGAAGTCGAACCTTCCCAGGAACTGCGACCACCGCGCCTGGCGGGAGTTGAGGCGCTTGGCCGCCCGGATGAAGGTCAGGTTCTTGTGGTCCGACCAGACGAGGGTGGTGTGTTCCGCGCCCTCAAGCCAATGGCGCCACTCCTCCAAGGCCCCCACCACCGCCAACAACTCCCTGTTCCCGATGTCGTAATTCACCTCAGCCGGGGTGAACCGGCGGGAGAGGAAGGCACAGGGGTGCAACTTCTGGTCCTCCACTGACCGCTGGGACAGAACAGCACCGATGCCGGTGTCCGATGCGTCAACCTCGACCACGAACTGCCTGGAGGGGTCAGGATGGAGAAGGACCGGAGCGGTGGTGAAGCGCTCCTTGAGCGCAGAGAAGGCGGCGCTGGCAGCCGGTGTCCAGATGAACGGACGCAGGGATGAGGTGAGGTGGGTGAGGGGAGCTGCTACCCGGCTGTAGTCCCGTATGAAACGGCGGTAAAAGTTCGCGAAGCCAAGGAAGCTCTGGAGTTGCCTCCGGGTAGAGGGTTGAGGCCATTCAACCACGGTCTTGATTTTGCGGGGGTCGGGTCGCGTCAGGCCTCCCTCCACAATGAGCCCCAGGAACTCCACTGACGCGGAGTGAAAGGTGCACTTCTCCGCCTTGATGTATAGGCGGTTCTCCCGGAGACGCTGGATTACCATGCGGACGTGTTGGACGTGCTCCTCAGCGCTCCTGGAGAACACAAGGATGTCGTCCAGGTAGAGAACCACAAATACGTCCAGCATGTCCCTGAGCACGTCGTTCATCAGGGCCTGGAAGACGGCGGGGGCGTTGGTGAGGCCGAAGGGCATGACGAGGTATTCGTAGTGGCCACGGGAGGTCTTGAAGGCGGTCTTCCATTCGTCCCCCTCACGGATGCGCACCAGGTGATAAGCGTTTCTGAGGTCCAACTTGGTGAAGATGGTGGCACCGGTGAGGGGTTCAAAATTGGAGCTCATGAGGGGGAGTGGGTATTTATTCTTCACCGTGATGTTGTTGAGCAGCCTGTAGTCGATGCACGGCCTCAGGTCTCCTCCCTTCTTCTTTACAAAGAAGAACCCCGCTGCCACCTGGGAACGAGATGGTCGGATGAGGCCCTCGGCCAAGCACTCGGAGATGTAGGTGTCCATGGCAGCTTTCTCCGGGAGGGAGAGGTTGTAGAGACGACTGGCTGGGAGAGGGGCGCCAGGGTGGAGCTCGATGGCGCAGTCGTAGGGTCGATGAGGGGGAAGTGTGCGGGCGCGCTCCTTACTGAAGGCCTCCCCGAGGTCGTGGTACATCAAAGGGACCGTGGAGAGGTCAGGAGGAGCGGGACGGGGCCGGTCAACCCGAGTGGAGGTCTGAGCAGCTCGGAGGCAGCGGGCGTGGCAGGTGGTGCTCCAGCTGAGGATGCGCCCCGAGCTCCAGCAGACATGAGGGGTATGGAGTTCCAGCCAGGGCCTCCCTAAGATGAACGGAGCGTCGGGAGAGTGGATGACGAAGGGGCGGACGTTCTCCACGTGGTTACCCGAGACTGTGAGAGTGAGGGGCAGGGTCCGGTGCGTGATGGGACCCATGGGATGGCCATCCAGGGCGAAAGCCGAGAGGGGCTTCTCCAGAGGGGAGAGAGGGAGCGCCGCTTTGTGGGCGAACTTGACGTCCACGAAGTTCTCGTCGGCACCGGAGTCGATGAGGACAGGGACGGAGAGCGTGTGCCCCTGCCAGGCGAGGGTGACAGTGAACCTGGCGGCACGGGTCCGGGATAGAGGATGGATGAGCCGGCTTACTCGGTACCCCCTGGCGAGTGAGCCTACCCTTTTTGCCGCCCTGGGAGGTGCAGAGGAACAGGAGTCGACGGCGTGCGCTGGGCTAGCGCAGTATATGCATAGTCCGTTCTGTTCCCGGTGCTCACGCTCTGCAGGGGTCAGTCGGGTCCAACCCAGTTGCATGGGTACCTCTCCAGCGATGTCTGGGGGGGCGAGGGAGGCCGGGGCAGACCGAGAGAGACCGGCAGAGGGAGGCGGAGACGGTCTGGGTGCGCTGTGGTGTTGGTGCGCCCGCTCGCGCCTGCGTTCCCGGTGGCGCTCGTCTATGGCTATGGAGAGGGAGACGAGTTGGTTCAGGGTCGCTGGTCTGTCTCCTCCAGCCAGGCTGTCCTTCATGGCGTCCCCCAGACCCCGTCGGAAGGCGCTGTATAGGGCAGACTCGTTCCAGGAGCAACGGGCAGCGAGGATGCGGAACTCCGTTGCGTAGTCCGCTACTGAGCTGGAACCCTGGGTGAGGGCGGAGAGAGCAGCGTCCGCGTCCTGTCCGTGGACGTCGTGGTCGAACACAGTCCTGAATTCCGCCACGAAGGCAGTGTAGTCCTGCATGTAGGCAGCTGCGCCCTCGCGACCCGCCATGACCCAACGGCGAGCCCGTCCCGTGGTCAGGTTGGCAATGTAGGCTATCCGAGCCGACGCAGTGGAGTACATGCTTGGCTGGAGGTCAAACACGTACTCACACTGCATGAGGAACTCCCGGCAGAGGGTGAACGTCCCGTCGTAGAGGGCCGGGGAGGCGAGATGGGGCTCTCGGTTTGGTGGAGCGGTGGGGTTCAGGAACGGAGCCAGGCGGGCACTGACCGCGGTGACCTGGTCGGACAGGGTGCAGACCAGAGTAGCGAGGCCCCTCAGTCGCTCGTCCTGGGCGTGCTGTTGGGCGGATACCTGCGGCAGTTGCTCAGCTTGGGTCCGTGGGAGGGCTTGGAGTAGTCCGGGAGGTGCAGGTCTCTCCTCCATGTTGGCTGGGTCCAAACTGGCCAGATCTTACTGTGAGGGTTTGGTTTTGGGACCCAGGCGCAACAGGAAAGTAGGAGGCAAGGAACGGTAAAGCCCGGAGGGGCGATTTAATAAGATCAAAAAGGGGGATGTGGTAGTCGTACAGCCGATGGTCAGGCAGGAGCGTGGTAGTCGTACAGGCGATGGTCAGGCAGGAGCGGGGTTGTCGTACAGGCGATGGTCAGGCAGGAGCGGGGTTGTCGTACAGGCGATGGTCAGGCAGGAGCGGGGTTGTCGTACAGGCGATGTTCAGGCAGGAGCGGGGTTGTCGTACAGGCGATGGTCAGGCAGGAGCGTTGTCGTACAGGCGATGTTCAGGCAGGAGCGGGGTTGTCGTACAGGCGATGGTCAGGCAGGAGCGGGGTCGTACAGGCGATGGTCAGGCAGGAGCGGGGTAATCGTACAGACGTGGGTCAGGCAGGAACTGGAGAGATGAGGAGGGGAGGCAGGGTGAATGAGAGTAATCAAAAACGGGGAACGGGAAAAACACTACAAAATACGGGTAAGGAGATTGTAGGTTAGGCTATACTTTACCACAAGAGTATTATGGTAAGATCTGGCGATGAGTGGAGTGTAGACCAGGTTCTTGTAGAGGTTGAAGGTGATTGCAGAACGAGGGACAGGTGTGGTGATGATAATTGGGAACCGGTGAGTAGAGCCGCGCCAGCGTCATCGTCGGAGACGAGCGCGCCGTTCTTGTCTTTGCGCACGGGCCGATGTGCTGGGCCTGTCGGGATCCGATTCTCCCAGGGAGGAGACTGCCGAGTCCGCGGAGCTGGCCGGAGACGGGGAACGCCCGGCAGTGGGGGGAAACTCCGGAGAGCCAGAGCGTTGTATGCCCGGGCTGATGCGACGTGCGGTAGAGCGCGTAGGACGCCCCGAGCGCGCAGCGGGCCCAGAGGGGAGAGAGGGAGACGGTTGTGGAGGCGAGGGCATGCGAGCCGTAACAGAGGTGATGTGTCGTCATCCACTCCGAAAGGCCACTGTTGAACTACATTTCACTGTGTCTGTCTAATACTGTCATGTTGCCAACAAAACTCTGTAAAGGTGCAAAACACACATGCACACACACAAACAGAAAAGCCCGATTCGTTTGCCAAGTCCTGCTAACTTGACCCTGAAGCAGCCATCCACCACTGCCAGCCTACACCATCAGCTAGAGGGCGCTAGAGAGGCCAGACAGATACCAGATGGAGAATATGACCCATCATACTGTGCCTTGATACGTGTCATACCTACTCCTAGAGCTGCGTTCCGAATCGCCTACTACCCTACTATATAGTATGCCAAAACAGAATGTAGTATGTCCCAATACATAGTATGCCACATGCAGTATGGCAAAAGTACCAGGATGACCTACTACATCCGGTCGTATTTTGCAGTATGCACGCCAGCAGGCTTTTCTGGCTATTCTGACCCACAATCCTTTGCGCAGCGGAAATGTGCGTCACATGTGCGAGTCATGACAGCTGTAGACGAATGTCGCGTTATGGACAGCGACGGATGTGGGCAAATTTCAAGGCGCAATGTTATGACAAGGTAGTATGTCCCAATTGGATGCCTACTGCTTGCAAAGTACGTACTTTCTAAGGGCAGCTGTAGTAGGTACTGGTAGTAAGAAGTACAAGTATGCGATTCGGAACGCAGCCTGGTCTGGCTCTGGCATGCTGGACTAGCTACAATCTGAGTTTAGACCAGACCTTTCTCCACTAGCTACAATCTGAGTTTAGACCAGACCTTCCTCCACTAGCTACAATCTGAGTTTAGACCAGACCTTCCTCCACTAGCTGCAATCTGAGTTTAGACCAGACCTTCCTCCACTAGCTACAATCTGAGTTTATTTGATAGTTAGGTTTTAGGAATATGGTGTGGAAAGACTTGCATGAGGTATCAGTCTACAAAAAGAAGGAAAAACCCATCAGACCAGACTAGACCAGACCAGACCAGACCAGACCACACCCTCCAGCTTTAATAGTCTCTACTGGTGTCATTGTGATGTTCTTGATCAGGATATTGTGAAGTATTGATCAGGCTGTGATCAATCGTGATGTTTCAGATGCGTTTTTGTAGATGAGTGAGACTACGCTGTGGTTCTGATCATGTGACCTGTGTGCTGGGTTGTGATCATGTGACCTGTGTGCTGGGTTGTGATCATGTGACCTGTGTGCTGGGTTCTGACCATGTGACCCTGCAGAGATGACCAGCCATGTCTTTTGTAATTCATGTGGACAATGCCTGAGCTCCTTGACGTCTGTCGGTATAGAAAGAAGACTAGGGATAAAAGACCTTAATATATTCTCGTTCTGACTGCTTCCCCCACATCTCCCTGGAGCATCTTAAGTGGTCAGCATCCGCAAAAGGAATCAGATCACTGTTGGGATATTGTCCATGTTTTAAAGAAAGACTTTACTGTATAAATGAATGCCTGTACGAAAATATCATTTATTCACCATTGAAATAAGACAGTATTGTAAAAAAAAAAAAAAAAAAAAACTTCATAAGTGTCATTGAAGACTAATTGATTTGAGCAAATACCAGGGGTGTATCAATGCACTGCGTTTGTTGATCCCGCTGAACACACAGCAGGTTAGTAAACTGTATTCTTACGAGCTCCCATTAGCCTCACACACACACACATGTTGATGGCCCCGTCTGGGAGTCATGCGGTACTTTAATGTATGGAGTTTGTCAGATCTAGTAAAATGTTACAGAACCACCATCTTGTCATTGTCCTTCTTGAACACACTCCACCAAACACCCAAGTTCATTCAAAACATTTATTTCAGTCTCAAGTCATTGACATCTAGAAAGAGTCCTTTGGGAACTAAACACTCACATGTACTGTTGGATATCACCCATCATAATTAACTGTCATAAAAGACCCATCATAATTAATACTGTTGTAAATTACCTATTAAATCAGTTATTATAGTAAACAAGTAGCAACTATAACGACCAACTGCTGGATGTTGTACAGTGCAGCTGCACAAAGATAGCATCTAAACACGACTCCGTTTTACAGCAGTTCCACAGTTGGTCAGTGAAAAGCATGTAAATACACACATGAAGGTAAAAATCACAGACATGTAGGGGCTCTTAAAAGACTGCACAAATGTAAAACTACACAGAAATTTAAGTCATTGGTTAATCTCTGCACCAATTAGCAGGAGGCCGTGGTCTCCAGTCACTTTAGAATTCGTTGAATTCGTCACCTGTGTAAACAACGGCAAACAAATGTTACACCTGTCTGACCGCTCTCCCAATAGACTGGGACAGTTCCCCTTAGTTGGATGTTCCAAGACTAGGGCTGCACAATTAATCGTGAATTAATCTAAATTGCGATTATGACCTCCGCGATTAACTTAAATCGCAAAAGGCCGCAATTAACGTGATTAATAATTTTGCTTTGAATTGTGTGCTAGGACTACACGGACGAATCACAGGCACTTATGGCGTTCCCGCTGAGTGGTTACGAAAAAGATTTCGCTCAAGCCCAGCAGGTCATATGCAAACTGCAGAGCTAAAGCCATTACTTATTAATATATAGAAATATGAATCACCATCAATCTCAATTACCATTTTGAAGCAAATAATCGCAATTATCATCTTTGGTCATAATCGTGCAGAGGAAAATGGCCAGAGAAGACTGGAGATGTGGTTAAAGGAGGTGATGAACTTACCCTCGGCACACGGGGAGCTGTATTCGGTGACGGCCTCCTCACCTGAGGAGAGACAGACACACAAACTCAGAACTCTCAAAGTCGAGTCGATCAAACCATGTTCCTCCATGGCATCTGTGTCTCCACTGTGCGTGACTGAGCGCGTGTGGTCATACTTGTCTGGTAGTAGTCGTAGACCTTGACCACGGCAGGTTTGAGGTTCCTTACTGAGACGTCCTGCTGGATGACCACCGTGTACGACTGGCTCTGCTTCTGCTTCAGCTGCAGGACCACACACACAAATGCAAATACACACACATTACAGACCGCAAATCCACCCAGCACTTGTCAAATACCCTCACATGTGCCTTGAAACATTTGTGGATTACAAATCAACTGTGAACACTAAATATTTGTCTAACTTTACAGTAATTGTAAAACGTAAAGACCATAAAGATTTGTTTAACTTTACAACCAGAATGATTTTTCCATTGGGCAGTATAAAATTGGATTTGTCCAATTTTACAGCTGTAGAGATTTGTCCAACTTCACACCCACCCAGGACCACTGATTTGCCTAACTTTCCAATATAAAATATTTGTCCAACTTAACAGCATTGAAGATCTGTCCAACTTATAAATACAAACATTTGACCAACTTTACAAGTAAAATATTTGAGACGTACGCTGTCTAGGTAGATGATGACATGTCCGTCCTTCTGGTCAACACGTTTCACGTTGCGGTCTCCCTTCACATGCGGGGACAGAACACGGAGTTAACAGAAGCATTACAGGCCGTGAGCGGCGTTATGCCAACTAAGTGTATTAGTATTTACTTCAGTACTGAGTGCTGTACTACTGCTGATGGAACTCACAGACTCCAGGGAATCCTTGACCAGGACGAAGCCAGAGAGCAGCTTGAAGTCGATAACCACCATGTTGGTCTCCTCGCGGCGGCCAGTGTACCTGAGACGTGCACACAGAGATACTGCAACAAACATCGCTTTCCCTCCGGTTGCCCTTGGCAAGTTTAGTGTCAGTTTGTTTTTGGTGTCTTGCCCTGGTGAACACATTCACCATCACATTCACCATCACATTCACCATGTGAGGAACAATACCTGACGACCACGTCGACCTTGAGGACAGGCTTGGCGTCGACCTTGAGGACAGGCTTGGCGTCGACCTTGAGGACAGGCTTGGCGTCGACCTTGAGGACAGGCTTGGCGTCGACCTTGAGGACAGGCTTGGCGTCGACCTTGAGGACAGGCTTGGCGTCGACCTTGAGGACAGGCTTGGCGTCGACCTTGAGGACAGGCTTGGCGTCGACCTTGAGGACAGGCTTGGCGTCGACCTTGAGGACAGGCTTGGCGTCGACCTTGAGGACAGGCTTGGCGTCGACCTTGAGGACAGGCTTGGTGTTGACCTTGAGGACAGGCTTGGTGTTGACCTTGAGGACAGGCTTGGTGTTGTTGCATTTCCCCACGACCCTGCTGGTCACGCTGAAGACGGAGAAGTCTGGAGGAGGCGGGATGTTGTAGCGCAGAGCCATCTGGATCCGCGCCGGAGGAGACGGCACGGAAAGACACAGGACAGACGGAAAGACACAGGACAGACTGTCACCTGACACTGATCAAATCACAGGACGCGATCGACTATACAGATCCAAAACTCCCACTCCGTTGACGTGCGTTCATATCATAGGCCTTCTATAGAGAGTGGGAGGTGTGAGGAGGCAGCGTTCTGACCTGTAGGAACACACAGCCTCGTCCCTCTGCCCTGATCCTGTACTCCCCGGGCACCTCCCCTAGTGGCCGCTCCTGGTACAGCAGGCGGTTGTGCTGGTCCACCTTGAACTCCTGCCTCATGCCGCCGGCAGAGCTCACCACCACCGTGCTGGCGCCCTCCGGGCTGTAGGTGGCAGCGCCATACTTCGCCAGGGCCTTCAACGCCACCACGGTGTCCTGGTCACAGACCGAGGGGTCAGTATTGACAGTACGCCGGTTGCAGAGCCAAGTTAAGGTAGGGGTGTGTGTGTGGACCTACCTGCGTGGAGGAGAAGCCGCCGTAGGGGTTCTGTTGCTGGGCCAGCCAGCGGACGATACTGGATGAGTAGTCCAGCCCGAACCCGTCCATGGTCGGCCCAGAGAGCAGCGCCAGCAGCACATATGACGTCATCTCCACCTCGATGGAGCCCAGGCGCTTCCCAAGGACCTCGGCTCTCTCCCAGTAGACGCCCTGGTCTGCGGAGGGTCAGTCAGGGGTTCAAGTCTGCACAGAACAGACTGATCCATACCGTCTCTACCTGTATGCCCACACATGGGCTTTGACAACACATGAGAAGCCATGTCGATGAGCTAGAACCCGAACAGCCAACCAGCCAGATGCAATTACCTGCGGTCTTCTTGTGCTTCTGGTGCAGGTATGAGATGAGCTTGCTCCGGACCTCCTGGTCCCCGGCCAGGGTGAAGGTGTAGAAGAGGAGGGCGATGGAGTAGTCGTTGCGATCGCCCGGAGTTCCGGCCAGCGCCGTCTTCCTCAGGCAGTCCAAACTCTGCTCCACCATTGGGTCCTGACAATACAGGGGGCGCTCAGACCGGCACAATGCCGCCAACGTGGAGATCGGCGGAGTACTACACTCCCATTAACACGCTAGCACATTAACACGCTAGGCCAAACGCAGCACTGCATCGGTCATTATCATCGTGGCTAACACTGCTAGGATGGAGAGCAGGTCCAGGCTGTGGATCTGGCTGGTAGGAGACGATGGTTGGGACTCACGTTGACGGTGGTGTTGTCCCCGAGCTCCAGCAGACCGGCCGTGATGTAGGCCGTCAGGGTCACATGGTCACTCACGCCTCCCTGGAATGTCACAGGAGAAGAAACACGGTCGGACAATCGTACTGTACGACGAAGGAGAATAAGGTCAGCCAATCATCGTATGTTTTCACACAATCAGGCAACTACTATCACACTGTGGGCTAGGCCTACACCTTGGCAGAAACTGGGGGTTTACCTGGTCATTTGACCACAGAAGTCTAAACCAAGGCCAGTATTGTGTAACAAAGCTTCGTAAAACTCGTGGATAACTCCGATACAGAGCCTCCCTGTGGCAGACTCCTGCTGATTAAACAAACAACCCCTCCAGGAGGCAGACCGACAGACAGGCCTGGATTACACTACTGCGTTTCTCAGTGTTATCCCTGAAAGATACTTGTTTGCAGCTAGCAATCACACTACCCCTAGCAATCAAACTTCCATAGCCAAAACGAAGCTCGATCAATACGGCCGGAGCTACGTTTTGACGCTCGAAATCTGGAGCCGTGTTCTAGTGAAATGGGCAGATCCGGAGGCTTTTGGAAACTAGAAAAACCGTATAGCGGCTTAATGCCTCTGCCCAACAATGCAAGTTGCAATTAACACCAACCCCAATTTAACCAACCTAACCTGACCCTAATGCTAGCTAGCTAACGCAAATTCTAATGCTGGTTAGAATTAGCGTTAGCATTAGAATTATTGTTAGCATTAGCTAGCATTAGCATTCAAAAGTGCCTTTTGTGATGTCATGGTGACCTTGACCTTTGCATACCAAAATCTAATCCAATTAATCTAATCAAGTCCAACTGGACATTTTGGCCAAATATGTACAAATTCTGTCGAGCCGTTCTTGAGATATCGTGTTCAGCAGGCCAAAAAGGGACAGTTCAAATTAATTCCAATATACCTGGGTTCATGGTTTACAACCATTCATCTCTTACAATGTAAATAAACAAACAAGGTGAACAGTAGTAATAGGCTATAATACTGTTCACAGCAGCACAGATTGAGATTAGCCTACAATTAAAGATTTAAGTAGCCTCTATTTTTGGATTAGAGATTTTAAAAACTAGCATCGTCTAGAATGTTGTTTAAATGCAGCTGTCCAGCCATCCAACCAACACCGACATTCACCAATTAATACATTTCCATCTGTTTGTTACATGTCTGTGTGCATGAATGCATTTTAAAACTCACAACATTCTAGACTATGCTACTAGCCAAGAAAATACCCTTGATTGCTAATTGCTATAGCTCAAACTCGTAAATCGCCTGTTTGATATGCTCTTTAAATGGTACTGTGATGAGTTTTTGGAAACGTTAGTGAGATGAGGTTTGAACAGATCTTTACGTGCAATTTCATGTGTAATCGCGGATCGTTTTCCCAGTTCGAAAACGACGCCATGGACATCTGCGCTGGTGTAATCCAGGCAGACAGGTCCTGCAGAGACTCCCCCCCCCCCCCATGCCTCACCTTCATGGCGTTATGAAAGAGTTTCCCCACTGAGGCAAAGCAGCCATCCGGCTGCTGGTGTCTGGCCAACCAGGACTTGGCCTTGGTGATGTGGGCGGGGTCAACGTAGATGTAGGACCGCGCCCCTCCAAAAGCAATCATCACAAAGGCGGTAAGCCTGAGGACACATTAACAATTCATTTATGTCCACAGAGACGCACAACTCTGCATCAGGACATTACACAACAGAAGGGCACTGCTTTTCTGACTTGGCACATTTGTAATTACCACTGAGAAACAGCCTAAAAGTAGACTGGAGTACCTGGACATGGTGTGTGTGTGTGTGTGTGTGTGTGTGCGCGCTTTCCAGCAGACTGACCAGGTGTTGCCTGACTTGTCCCTCTTCCCAAAGGCGCTGTAGGAGCCGTCGTCATGCTTGTAGTTGAGTTCTCTCTGGTAGCCTGTAGGAACACCGCTGTTACTGGTCACTGCCATTACTGAACCCTGCTGTTACTGAACCTTGCCGTTACTGGATACTGTTACTGAACACTTGGTTATCAATTTGTATGCAGCAAGTGCACATGTGGGCCAAATGTATGATCAGTTCAGAAGGTTAAAGAATCAGCCATCAGGATAATCACATCTGACTGTAGGTCAAATTATTATATAGTGCAAATTCTGAAGCGCTGAACACTGCTGTTACTAAACACTACTGTACACTGCCGTTACTGAACGCTCACCACTCTCCAGGAAGCGCGTGGCCTTGTCCCGGACCTCGGGGGTCAGCTGCCTGGTGCTCTGGAGGTACTCCAGGATGTAGATGTTGGGAGCGAACAGAACCATGTTCTGCTCACCGCAGCCATAGGGCATGGCCAACAGGCTGTCCAGGTTCTTCATGGCTCTGCCCATCAGGTCCCCTGAGGAGATCACACGGGGCGGTCAGCAACGTGGTAATGAGGAGGACGAGGAGGGGCAGGATGAGGAGGTTCTTCTTACCCAGGACAGAGAGAGAGGCCTTGGCCGATCCCTCCACGAACACCTTCGGTAGCTGGAGAGAGATGTCCCTTTCTACTGGACCCTCTGGACACAGACAAGACAGAGGTCACCTCGGGATTAAGACCTGCCGTTTCACACATTCACTCAAGACAGATCTACGACCTGTCCAGTGTCAGAAGCGGAGATGAGGGGGATCAGGGATGTACAGTTTGAGCTGGACCCACCTGTAGGGCAGAGCAGGGCATTGTGGGTGACCGTCTCCTGGGTTCCCTCTGCCTGGGAGAGAGAAACGGAATAATGAGCCTGAGATCTCAGACATCAACATCCACCAAGAGGTCAGAATGAATTCATATTAAGTTAATTCACAGCGGGGGAGGGTCATTTATTGAATCCACGTTGTTGATACCGTGAGCCTTGACTCACCTCCACCAGCAGGGAGCGGACAACCGCGTCGATGCGGCCCACCTCCGGAACCGTCACCACCTCATTGCCGCAGAGATCCTTGGTCTGCAGAGCCTCCGCGCTCACCTTCACACTCACCTCCCCTACACGCACACATTAACATGCCTAGTTACACACGTGAAAATCTCTTGGTACACAGAGATGTCGGTATGCAAATCTTGCCTGACTGCATATACACCTCAACCTCCACCGTTTTCCCAGCATTAACCCTGGATCAACAGCTGCCCCCCCCTCCCCCCATATCTGCTCCCTTCTCTCCTCCCCCTCTCCATATCTGTCCCCTTCTCCTCCCCCTCTCCGTCCCCTTCTCTCCTCCCCCTCTCCATATCTGCCCCCTTCTCTCATCTGCCCCCTTCCCTCCCCATATCTTCCCCCTTCTCTCCTCCCTCCATATCTGCCCCCCTCTCAATCTCTGCCCCATGTCACCCTTTCTGAAATCCTCTTGCCTTTCTACATTACACTAACACAACAAACTAACACTCTTCTCCAACACTTCCCCTCCCTCTCCCCTCACCCCCCTCTCTCTTCACTCCCCCTTTTCCCCCTCCTTCACTACCTCCTCCCCCCACCCGTCCCCCGTCAGGAGAGAGCTGCAGGTCCCCTGAGGGGGATGTTTCCCCGTATTTCGTCAGAGACGACCTGACTTGTCAGTCCTGTCAGCATGTCTCTTGTGCAAAGCTGAGGCGCGGAGCTGACAGATGATTGGGCCCTCAGCCCCGGCCTCTACCTCGGCCCCAGCCTCTACCTCGGCCCCAGCCTCTACCTCAACCCTGGCCTCTACTTCGGCCCTGCCTGAGAGCAGGCTGTGATTGGATGAGAGTGTGCCGAGATGGGCTCACCCAGGGCGGTGGGGGTGATGATCCACTGGAAGGTTCGGCTCTCGTCGGCACACAGGCAGACCTGGTACTGGCAGCCCTCACACGGTCTGGCGCTGAACTGGGCCGAGTCAGACAGAGACACCTTCACCTGGGGACAGGGACAAGACTGTCTGCACAGGCGTTGAGGGACATGCAGATAATGATCCTAGATGAATACGGCTGGTTAAACGGTGACGATAATGATGGTGGATGGCAGAGTAGGAAAAGCCAAATGGCTGCATGTCAGAGGAAGGTCAGGTGGAAGGATACAGGGTCTCAACTCTAAACCACCACCCTCGCCCCCGTATCCCTCCGCCTCTGCTCCCCCCCCCGGAGCCGGAGGCAGAACGGCTGCGTACGAGCGGCGCGCCCTACCATGATGCACTTGGGGAGGTAGTTGAAGATGGTGGCGCGGAGGGTGAAGACCTCGCCGCGGACAATGGAGTAGGGCAGGGTGAGGCTGAGGAAGAATGGCTGGAAGGCCGTGAGGCCGACGTTGGGGGCCAGACCCAGACCCACGGACGAGGTGCACCACGCCCCGGCGGCCCACTTGGTGATGGTGTCAGGAACGGTCCTCTCCAGGCTCACGGAGCCCGACTCTCTGCACGAAGAAAAGGTGGCAGGTTGGGGTTGATCTGGAGGGTTAGTCTGAATAATCTGGAAAATGGCAGGTTAGTCTGGATGCTGGTAGGTCAGTCTGGATGCTGGTAGGTCAGTCTGGATGCTGGTAGGTCAGTCTGGATGCTGGTAGGTCAGTCTGGAAGATGGCAGGTTGGTCTGGTTAGTCTGGAAGAGGCATGTTAGTCTGGAAGCTGGCACTTTGGACATTTCACAAACATTTCCATCATGAACATGAAGACAGCGGTGGTTTACCCAACAGGCACCAGGTCCCAGATCCAGGTCTCGGGGAAGTATGTCCGGACGGTTTCCTTCTCACCTCCGTCCTTCCTGACGGGCTCCCGCATGCTCTCCGGCACGCCCCTGGCTGGGGAATCCACCATATCATACTCTAGAGAACATTCCGATTTTAACAGTCCTCTCAAAAGCAAACATCCCCTCTATATCCAATGGCTTAGTACTAGAGAGTCTACACCCAACCCACTATCCATGTTACTGTACAATACCGCCAGGTTAACAAGCTCATGAACTGAGAACAACATCTTCACCATATGCCATCATCATAGGGGCGTTACAGTCGAAAGGCTTCTTCACATCGGAGTTGGTCAGGATCTTAATTCCCACTTCCTGAAAGAGAAGCAGAAGCCATTGCCAGGAGCCAGATGAAAGAGATGATATACAATGCTGTGTACAGTATATGATCAGTCATTGGTCAAACACCAACACGGGAAATGGACTGCACTTGTATAGCGCCTTTTCACCCTAATGGACAAAGTGCTTTACAATGGCTTGATTCACCCATTCACAAATCAATGCCAGCAAGCTGCCATGCAAGGGGCTAGCCTGCTCATTGGGAGCAATTTGGGGTTCAGTGTCTTGCTCAAGGACACTTCGACATGTGGGCAGGACGAGCCGGGAATCGAACCGCCAACCCTGCGGTCATCAGACGACCCGCTCTACCACCTGAGCCACAACTGCCCCTTAATCATCATCATCATCATCATCCCCAGACGTGCTGTGGGAAAACCCCCATCTCAGACAGAAGTAGTAGACAGCGTCTGTTCTCTTACTCTGAAGATGCTGTAGACGTCATTCTTCTCGTTGTTGCGCCCGAAATGGAAGGAGCGTCTCTTGCTTCTCTTGGGTGCCTGAATGGATAGTCTTGGTTCTAGGGCTGGTCTTGTTACTAGGGCTGGTCTTGTTACGAGGGCAGGTCTTGTTACTAGGGCAGGTCTTGTTACTAGGGCAGGTCTTGTTACTAGGGCAGGTCTTGTTACTAGGGCAGGTCTTGTTACTAGGGTTGGTCTTGTTACTAGGGCAGGTCTTGCTACTAGGGCAGGTCTTGTTACTAGGGCTGGTCTTGGTACTAGGGCTGGTCTTGCTACTAGGGCAGGTCTTGCTACTAGGGCAGGTCTTGCTACTAGGGCAGGTCTTGCTACTAGGGCAGGTCTTGCTACTAGGGTTGGTCTTGGTACTAGGGTTGGTCTTGGTACTAGGGTTGGTCTTGGTACTAGGGTTGGTCTTGGTACTAGGGTTGGTCTTGGTACTAGGGTTGGTGGTTCTGGCAGGCAGGGGTAAGGCTCACGGTCCTCTACATTGTAGGGGTAGCCTGACAGCCTCTCCACTGGCAGCTCCCCGAACACCTGCACACAGAGGACAAGCACCCAAACAGTTAGAGCATGCGTGGTCAGGTTTGTGCTCAGTGTGTAGTGGTCAGAGTGGTCAGCATGTGGCGAGTGTGTGGTCAGAGTGTGGTCAGCATGTGGCGAGTGTGTGGTCAGAGTGTGGTGGTCAGAGTGTGGTCTATGTGGTCAAGAGCGTGGTCAGTATGTGGTCCGTGTGGTGGTCAGTATGGTGGTCAGTATGTGGTCCAAGTGTGGTGGTCAGTGCGTACAGATTCGAGGCTGAGTTCTCGTTCGGCCTTCAGCAGCAGGACAGACTGGTCGATGGCTCGGAGGGAGCAGAGGGAGCCGGGCTGGGCCTGCAGACTCAGGAAGGTCTTCCCTCCAGGGAGCTCCTGTGGAGAGGAGAACCGCAGAGACACCTGCACACACAAAACACAGTCAGCAGGTACGCAGAACCACACACTCAGGAGAACCAGAGACACGAGCACACAGTCAGCAGGTACTCAGTAGAACCAGAGATACCTACAGTCAGGTACTCAGGAGAACACCGTCTATGTACAGAACGAGTGTTTGTTGGCTGTGCGGTTCTGGAGAGGAGCCCACCTTGTTCTTGAGGCAGAGCTGGATGGGGAAGTCCATGCTGTCGGCCACAGCCTCTCCACCGGGCATGACGGTGAACACAACCACCTGGGCGTAGGGGGACAGGTCTGCCAGACTCCGCAGGGGAACAGACAGCTCTCCTCTGTTCACTAGGGGGGAGTGATGAGGGAGGGAGAATGTGTATTCCTAGTAGCCCAATGTCACTGCCTACCATAACCAGAGCCAGTCATGACATACAACTAGGGTAAAATATTATAACTACGGTAAAATATTATACTGCCCAAAATATATCCTATAATGACTAATCATTTTATTGTATAAACAAAACCATTTGCCAGGCCATACACCCATTTGCATGTTAGAGATGGTGGAAGGGTAGTAAGGTCATCAATAACTATTGTATATACAGAAAACCATTTGCATGTTAGAGATGGTGGAAGGGAAGGTCATCCTAGTGTTAGAGGTGACATATCCCTGGCCGTACCTGTCCCCTGCTTTACTGCCACAGGCAGATGTCCGTGCTGCACCACACTGCCTCTGGACATCACCTGCAGGACACAGCGCACCCCACGCATTAGAACAGCTTCACATTCCACTGATGTACCAGGTGTAGCTGTACCAGGTGTAGCTGTATCGGCTCTACAGAACAGGTACCTTGTTCTCTACCTAACGCTCAACTGTTACCTCCATCTATCCAGGCTGGTCAATTGCTGAAGACAAGTCATCCCCTTGGGGGATCAATAAAGCTGATCTCATATCTCACCAAGTAGAAAAAGTCCAGAGCCACCTGGCCCTTATTAAGCTCCTCCCCCTGAATGATGTAGGCGGCGACTACAGTGGCGTCCGTCTCGCAGGAGAAGCTCTGGCCGGCCGGTCGGAGCTTCAGGAAGCTCTTGCTCTTGGAGTAGAAGAGCGTGGCGTGGTGATAGGCCGAGCGATAATCGGGCCGCCGCAGGCCGCGCACGTATGGAGGGTCGTCCCCCTTATCCAGGCCGGACTTCGCCTGCCGGAGAGAAAGAGGGGAGGGGAGGAGGAGAGGACCACTGTTAACGTCAATGAGAAAGAGCCTGGTTTGGTGGTTGACTAGATGAGTTTTCCGATGGTCATGTACAGTAAGGCGTCTGATGGCCAGCGGCCGTCACCGATAAGACCGTCACCGTATCAATACAACATGTACCGTCTGTCATCTCAATGGACGTCAACCCAAATTGACTGTGTAGACGAGGCTAATCGTTTTGCGTCAACCATTTGATGTGTCGACTGTCGAGGCCTTGTACCCCAGCCATCTCGTCTTGTAATGAGCGTCGTTATGAATAACAAAGTCTTTATCATGTCATACATTCTGAAACTGATAGTTTGTGCCATTTTGCTGCATGAAAGTCTGTGCGTAGAGAATGATCCTGCTATGAGCTTAGCTAGGATAGCTCCATAGATAAGTATGAATAACTTTTTATCTGCTGCTCTGTTGGTTGTTCTGACCTGGCCTACTAAGGTCGCTATGAATCTGTATAAGAATGCTTCTCATTTGGACTCCTCGGTGCATCTCTGCCTGAGTGCACTGAGGGTTGCTGGTGTTTGCAAGGGTCTTAAGTCCTAGCCATTGTTGAAGGCATGTCTTTTAATGAACACAGATTGCTTCATTTTACCATTTGGCAAATAAATCCATTAGACTGCATTTAAAAGTACCCGATCTTTCTAATTATACCATCTTACGCTGAGTATTATTAACGTAGACACGTGTTTAGTTCCATTTTTAATTTGGTTTGTCTACTAGACCGGAGTTATCGTTGATTAGGTTAGCTCCCTACAGTAGTACCTAAATAACTTATTAAAAAGGCCTTTGGTTTTCGCTCTGTGGAACCGAATTGTTCCAGTTGAGCAGCCGATTTAGGAACACTTCACACAGACCAAAGTGTGAACCATTATGTTTGTGTGTACAGTATACAAAGTTTGTGTTAGATGATATTAATTACTTAATCCCCTGCCGTAATCACCAGTATCGGGGAAGAACCCAGTCTAAAGCTTGGTGACCCAGACGGATTCCGTCAAGTTATCTGGAAACCACGGACTCAGATTAGATCATTGTTTCTGCGTTGTCTATGAGGTGAGCATCACTTTATGGTTCTTCCTACTGAAGTGTGAGGGACAGACAGGACGATACATACCGTTTACTGTAGACACATTGACAGAATAGTCGTTTCTACCCCCCCCACCCCCCCCAGGACAAAACATGGACAGACAGTTCAGTGATAGCAGGACAAAAAATGTTCCAGAACTAAATATGCAGAACACACTGGTTAGGTTATGCGAGGAAGCTAATCTAGTGGTGATGGCAGATAAGCGCTCCTGCTAAGCTGCTCCGTGGCCATAGCCCGTTACTTGCCCACTAAACTGCGCTAAATGTGCAGCACACAAGGGGACTACCACAAAAAAAGGTCTGCTCAAACCATATCGTACCTAAATAACTTATTAAAAAGGCCTTTGTTGGTGATTCAAACAAACACTTAACCTAGATCTGAGACATAGGGCAAATTGTTGGGTCACAATTCCACAAGAGCTTGACCTGTAGGAATACTCCGGATTTCCATCGGGAGGTGTCCAGGGAGAAGAGGACCACGCCCTTGCAGTCTGTGGTCAGGGTCCAGCTCTCAGAGGGCTCGGTCCTCAGGAACAGCTGGACCGGCTCGTTGGCAGCAGGGGAGGAGTCTGGACCGGTCACCTTGATCTGGAAACATAAGGATGACTAGCTAGCTACACAAAGGCTGTTGGTTCAATCCCCCGTGGGTTCATAAAGATCCTGAAAATGTTGGTAATCACTGAACACTTGGAAAGAAGCCTGCTAAATGGCATAAATAGTTCACATTACATATATTGACACCACACCCATTACATATTGACACCACTCATTGTCAATAATGCAGCCCAACAGTGTTGTTTTCCCTGTGGTTGATGCTTGTGATTGGTCACCTTGCCCTGGTAGGCGATGCCTGGCTTGTACGCTGCTGGGACGTCCTCAAACGTGACCGTTCTGATGTCACTGGTGAAGGTGGCACTGCCACTTCCCTTCAGCACCACCCCTGGAGATAAAGAGTACAGCCTAGAGGTCAGGGGTCAAGGAGGGTCAACACCATTAAAGCAGTGTCTGCGTTCCGAATCACACACTTATACTTTCTACTACCAGTACGTACTATAGCTGCCCCTAAAAGTACTTGCAAAGTATGCATCTAATTGGGACATCCTACCCTGTCATAACATTGCATTGAAATGTGACTACATCCGTCGCTGTCCATAAAGTGACATTGGTCCACAGCTGGGATTCATCATAACGCCTCCGCTGTCACCGGCGCGACTCGCACGTGATCATTTCCACTGAGCACAGGATTATGGGTCAGAATAGCCAGAAGTGTGCTGGCTTGCATACTGCAAAATACGACCGGATGTAGTAGGATATCCTGGTATTTCTTCCATACGGGATGTGGCATACCATGTATTGGGACATACTACATACATTTTTGGCATAATATACATTTTTGGCATAATATATATTCAGTCGAGATCACTTGTCAAATTTGAACATTTATTATACATGCGGCATAATACATAGCATATTAATTTTGGCGGTGTGCTCTGTCCGGGGGGCCCCCTGCCTTCCACCGGCGTGGAAAGCGTGTTAGCAGGGGGAGGCAATCTAGGTGTTCCCCCCCTCTGGGCCGCTTGGCCCAGAAAAGGGGGAACGGCATCTAGCCCCCTGCCTCAATGACGATCAGAGTGGGCCGCGATCGGGAAGACGCTCGGAGGTAACTCAGCCCACTAAGACCGTCAAAGAGCGCCACAAGGGGACTGCTGTACATTATACAGCCTCCACGGGCCGACGCTTCGTGGGTTCCGAGGGAGATACAGCCTAGTGTCTCTGCCTCCATGGCGACCGGAGGGACCGCTGGACGGCCATTCAGAGACGTTTCGGCCCACGGTCACCACGGAGAAACACAGAGACCAGCTAGTGTCTACTCTGGCATCCACTAGCCAACGCTGGTGGAATACCTGACAAACTTAACCCGGACAGAGAGCAACGATGACAACATGACATCGACATACACAGGAGGAGCAGGGGAGGAGGTGGGGCGAGCATGCAATGCACAACCAGCAGTAATGGCAAGTGCGAACAATGACGAACAATGACATGTTTTGACAGCTTAAATACATGCGCTCTAGTGAGCTGACCAATGCTATGACAGCTACAGTCAGCTGGTGCTGGCGTCATGCGTGACTGATTAACCTCTGCTGACCACCCCGGCCGTGACGTACGTGCCTCACCTGAATTTACGTCGGAGACTTCATGTATGGAAGTACGTGATTCAGAACACAGCCAGCCATTCATTTGGAATCCACCACACCCCTGCTGCCCTCTCTCCTAAAGCACCTGTCCAATACTCCTCACCCCTCTCCTCCTACCTGTCCAATACTCCTCCCCTCACCCCTCTCCTCCTACCTGTCCAATACTCCTCCCCTCACCCCTGTCCTCCTACCTGTCCAATACTCCTCCCCACCCCTCACCCCTCTCCTCCTACCTGTCCAATACTCCTCCCCACCCCTCACCCCTCCCCTCCTACCTGTCCAATACTCCTCCCCTCACCCCCCTGTCCTCCTACCTGTCCAATACTCCTCCCCTCACCCCTCTCCTCCTACCTGTCCAATACTCCTCCCCTCACCCCTGTCCTCCTACCTGTCCAATACTCCTCCCCTCACCCCCCTCTCCTCCTACCTGTCCAATACTCCTCCCCACCCCTCACCCCCCTCTCCTCCCATCTGTCCAATACTCCTCCCCACCCCTCACCCCCCTCTCCTCCCATCTGTCCAATACTCCTCCCCTCCCCTCACACCTGTCCAATACTCCTTCCCTCACCCCTGTCCTCCTACCTGTCCAATACTCATCCCCTCCCCACCCCTCACACCTGTCCAATACTCCTCCCCTCCCATCTGTCCAATACTCCTCCCCACCTCCCCTCCTACTGTACCTGTCCCGTACTCCTCCAGCTCCGTCTCCACCTGGAAGCTGTCCTCAAACCTGGAGTTGGTCAGAGCGAACTCCGTCACATCGAACACTTGTGTTGCGCAGCCCGTCTTGTCTGTCTGCAGGACGAACCAAACAGACCCCATCAGGGGCCGGACTCAGCCTGGTCAGCCGGACTCCAGCGCACGCCCACCCAGAGCCAACCTTCAGGGACGATGGGTGGGTCCAGCCCAAGCCCAGTAGAACTCACCGTCATCTCATACTTCTTACACACTGACGTGGGCCCGTCCCGGAGCTCATCGGACCAGTTCCAGAACCAGTACTTCTTGCTCCTGCACACCGTGGCCTTCACAGAGCCCAGCACGGGCTTCCCATACGTGTACCTAAACACACACAATCAAACAAGCCTCCTCGAGTAGCCTTACCAGACCTGGGTCACAATATTAGTTGAAATCCTTTCAATTACTTTAGTGTTTACATGAGTCTGCCTGGGGGGGTCAGGTGGGCGGGGTTTGTACTTTGGGGAACAGCCCATTGGTTACATTGTGGCAGGAAAGAACCTCCTACTAATACTACTACTACTACTACTAATAATAATAATCAAATACTATTAGACACCTCACCAGTAGAACCAACTCATCAGTAGAACTGAACACGAGAACTAACTCCTTTGTCAGTAGGACTAACTCGTCGTCAGTAGAAAGCTCTTCAACATTACAACCAACTACTAGTCAGTAGAACTTACTTCCCACAGACCCTCAGCGTAGCCTGCGTGTCCAGGATGGTTATGACACTGGGCAGATGCACCGTCACCTCGTACTTGGGCAGAACTGCATTTGACAGTGTTTGACAGTTAATTTGCAAATAGTAATTGAAACTGATTACTAAACTGATTAGATATAATGATAACGTATATAGCAAGAGAGGTCTGATAGAAATAACAATAATGTATATAGCAAGGGAGACCTGATGGATACAGTATAATAATGTATATAGCATGACTGGCAGCCATCCTCACCGTACTCCTTGATCTCAAAAGTGTGTTCGTTCCGCTGGCCCTTCTCATTCCAGGCGGTGATGACGTAACGACCTTGAGCGGCCTCCGGGGTGGTGGGGTGGGCCAGGTCCAAGATGCCGCTAACCGTTGATTGGTTCAGCCACTGAGCGATGCGGTTGGAGTTGGGGTCCTGTGCACCAATCAGAAGTGGAGAGAAGAGTGTTTGGAGAGTGGTTGGATTTTCGAGGTACAGCAGTAGGAACAAATTAAACTGCAGGACATTTGTGACGATGGGTCTGGAGGACAGCGGGACACTTTGTTCTTCCCCTTCCTAGTTATTAGACAACCGCTTTAATAGGAGTTTGTACTTTGATATGACCCAATCTCACCTCAAGCTCCACTGTTTGGTACTGGAAAACAGAGCGAGAGAGAGAGAGGAGTTAGACGCTGCCAGAGAACAATTACCCCACCCTCCTCCAAGCTATAGTAGCACAGTAACATCAACTGTGAACAGAGTAACACATTCTTGAAAGGATCACTGGTAACAGGAAGCAGCTCACCATCTGATTATACGGCACAAAACTGGAATCCAGCGAGACGATACGGAATTGGACTGGAGAGGGTCAGAAAACACAGCGCGTGGAGAATGAACCATGTCAATAGAAATGGACCTAAGGCCCTCAGAAAGCTAAAGGCAGAACCATCAGTCAGGTATTCGATAGTCTCACATACTATGGCCAGACCTCTCCCCACACTTTGTTTACGCTGTGTCAAATTACCATTCGGTTATAGGGGGGGGGTACTCTTTAAACCAATCAAATTCAAATAAGCTTATTGGCATGACCGATGAAAAACCTACAGTATGTTGCCATAGTACAGAAAATTATTAACATCGACATAGTAAGATCAATCACAACAGTCTTGGGCGGAGCGGTTGCTAGGTTATTGCAGTTCTGCCCTGGAATGTTGTCATTTCACGACATGAGTCATAATATGGACTGACTGGACTACCACATGAATCAGGCACCACAGATGGTAGTATTAGCCATTAGTATTACCAGTAATAAACCAATGACCAGGACTGGACTACCACATGAATCAGGCACCTCAGATGGTAGTATTAGCCATTAGTATTACCAGTAATAAACGAATGACCAGGCTTATTTCCACAACCTACATCCGTCCAGTCAGACTAGGTGTTCTACTACAGAGGAACCGGAGTGTTTATCCATACAAAGACAGAAGATAATACATTGGAATATTCAGAAGCATCGGGAGGGACAACTAGCGGGCGGTGGAGGGGCATCTCTTACCCTTCTGGCCGGGTTTGTAGATGGGTTTGTCTGTCTGGATGAGGTTGATGAAGGTGGATGGCTGGATGAGGATCTTGGCCCCCTTCCTCATGGAGTCCTTCTCCCCACTCACTGTGACCTGGATGGTGGCCACCGTGTCCCTTACCACCGCCGGCACCTGAAACACACACACACACATATTTAATAAAAGCCGGAGGGGGGTGTATATGGTAACGTTGCAACGAATGGGGACCTCCTCTCCTCTCCCATCTCCCCAGCCAATAAAGTTTTTGCAAACAGTGAATCCTCTAGTTTGTTCTACTGTCTCTCTGCTCAGTCAGGTGGGTCAGCGGAGGGGGACGAACCTGGAAGGAAAGGCAGCGGTAGTAGTCCTGGGCGATTTGCTTCTTCTCCAGCAGGACGGAGGCGCTGCCCCGCTCGGGTTGCAGCTCTACCCGCAGGGAGAGGGGCTCGGTGGGGCCGTGGACCTGTGCGCACAGGGTCTCCCTGCTACCACCCACCACCTGGGAGCTCACAGTCACCAGGTAGATACTGCAGGGAGGAGAGAAAGGAAGGAAAAGAGGGGGGAGAAGAGGAGAGGGTGAGAGAAGACATTTAGAGGTTGTAGTGTCATGGATTGCACAGCAGGAGGAACAGCATCATGTGGCCAGCCAGATAAAGGCTGCTGCCAGCGAGGCAGAATGAGAGTTTTGGGCCGATGTTTGGAATAGTCGTGCTGTTTGGAATAGTCGTGCTGTTCCGTCTTTGGAACGTTCAGACCTGTTCTCATTCTACCTTCTGATGCCGGCTGAACTTACAGAGGACACCGGAGGTGATGGGGAGTTCATGAATGCCATTAATATATCATCAATACCACACACGCGCACACGCACGCAAAGAGAGAGGGAGAGAAAAAGAGAGAGAGAGTATGAGAATGTAGTTCCAGTTTGTCATCTTCAATAAACACACCTCAGCAAACCGAGTTGAGTGGGCACGCGTGCACAATGGAGAAACAGAAGGAAGAAGTTTGTATGGTGTTTTCACCACCAAAACGACATGTCTTTCTAAAAGTTTGGTAGCCTAGTAGGCCAAGCCTTCTTACGTTTCATTGAAGTTGCGCGATGTCGCAGTTTGCAAAAGTGCCGATGCGATCACCAGAATAACGCAGAGCGCTTTGGGAGCAAGTGCCATCGCTGCTGTCCAGCGTCTGGGTCTGTCCGGGTCTGTCCGGGTCTGTCCGGGTCTGAGCGTGCAGAATGATCTCCCGACGTCCTCGCACCTGTGTAGACTCACAGCTGAAAACGTTCACAATTTATACCCAAGTACCCCCCCCCCTGAGCCCTTAATTGGCCTGAGCACTTAATTGACGTCAGCTGGAAGGGCCAGAGGCTGCAGGGCCGTGAATTAAATGGGACAGCACTCCCAGTTTCGCTCAATGCCCCTCCCACTTCGTTTTCATTGGCTGCCGCGTTCCTCCGACGCAGAGGCTGCTCTGACGCTCCTTCAGCTCTGCAAATTGACCGATTGACGTCTGTTTTAATTTAATAATAATTAAAAAATTAGGTTGGGTGGGATATGTTTGCAGCATGTGGACTTCAAGATAAATGTTGTGTTATCTGCAAATGTCATCATTTATGTGTGATGCACTCGGATCATGACTCGGATGCACTCAAGCACTGTGTCACATGAGACGTGGTGGGCTGTGGGTATTTTCTGCTCCTAAGTCCACGAAATTGCGGACTTTCGGTAAGTGCGGTTAAAGTGCGCAAAATGGCGGCGTGGCGCACTTGTGGACCTAGCGATTCCGTTTTGGAACTACCCTGAGCCCTTGTGGACTTAGCGGGAACGCGCATGTAAGGCCACAAGGCCGCGAGTGCTCTGCACTTTCGCCCTTATTGCGCGATTTGGGATTCAGCTAAACTCGCGGCCCGTGGGCCATTTGCGGCCCGCCACACCCCTCCATCCGGCCCGCCACACCCCTCCATCCGGCCCGCCACACCCCTCCATCCGGCCCGCCACACCCCTCCATCCGGCCCGCCACACCACTCCATCCGGCCCGCCACACCCCTCCATCCGGCCCGCCACACCCCTCCATCCGGCCCGCCACACCACTCCATACGGCCCGCCACACCCCTCCATCCGGCCCGCCACACCCCTCCATCCGGCCCGCCACACCACTCCATCCGGCCCGCCACACCACTCCATCCGGCCCGCCACACCACTCCATCCGGCCCGCCACACCCCTCCATCCGGCCCGCCACACCCCTCCATCCGGCCCGCCACACCCCTCCATCCGGCCCGCCACACCACTCCATCCGGCCCGCGACATGTCAGAAATATAATGTAATCCGGCCCGCAAAATCATTTCTTGTAAACGGCGCCGGCAGGCAGGCCTACAATGAGACATTCAACTACAATGAGACATTCAACTACAATGAGACATTCAACTACAATGAGACATTCAACTACAATGAGACATTCAAGTCGCTCAAACTTGGGCCGAGATTCTGTTATTGTGCGCGAGGTGAACGATGCAGTCACAGATGCAATCAATCCATAGGTGATTTGACCCTCTGAGAGTAGGGGGGCAACATTTGACCCTCTGAGAGTAGGGGGTGCAACATTTGACCCTCTGAGAGTAGGGGGGGCAACATTTTGACGTGAGATAAAAAAACAGTTCTGCCGTCTCGTCCCGTCTATTTACAAAGAATGCCAGTTGTGAACAGTATGCTCATAAGAAATCCGTAGGACAATTCAATATGTACAACGCATCAAACTTCATCTAAACACCACGAGCATGTCAATATGACTTTATGACCGAGCACTAGGCCATACCCACCACCACAACATCACACTGACACTGCCTGCTGGTGCTGGCTTCCTCGCTGATGGTGATGTTGCTAGTGCTAGTGTTAGTGCTAGTGTTAGTGTTAGTGCTAGTGTTAGTGCTAGTGTTAGTGTTAGTGCTAGTCCTAGTGCTAGTGTTAGTGCTAGTGTTAGTGTTAGTGCTAGTGTTAGTGTTAGTGCTAGTGCTAGTGTTAGTGTTAGTGTTAGTGTTAGTGTTAGTGTTAGTGCTAGTGTTAGTGTTAGTGCTAGTGCTAGTGTTAGTGTTAGTGCTAGTGTTAGTGCTAGTGTTAGTGTTAGTGTTAGTGTTAGTGTTAGTGATAGTGATAGTGCTAGTGTTAGTGTTAGTGCTAGTGTTAGTGATAGTGTTAGTGCTAGTGTTAGTGTTAGTGTTAGTGCTAGTGTTAGTGCTAGTGATAGTGTTAGTGCTAGTGATAGTGATAGTGATAGTGATAGTGATAGTGTTAGTGTTAGTGATAGTGTTAGTGTTAGTGATAGTGTTAGTGCTAGTGCTAGTGCTAGTGCTAGTGCTAGTGCTAGTGTTAGTGCTAGTGTTAGTGTTAGTGTTAGTGCTGGTGTTAGTGCTAGTGATAGTGATAGTGTTAGTGTTAGTGATAGTGTTAGTGTTAGTGCTGGTGTTAGTGTTAGTGCTAGTGCTAGTGTTAGTGTTAGTGATAGTGTTAGTGTTAGTGCTGGTGTTAGTGTTAGTGCTAGTGTTAGTGATAGTGTTAGTGTTAGTGCTAGTGTTAGTGTTAGTGTTAGTGCTAGTGCTAGTGCTAGTGCTAGTGCTAGTGTTAGTGATAGTGATAGTGTTAGTGTTAGTGTTGGTGTTAGTGCTGGTGTTAGTGATAGTGTTAGTGATAGTGTTAGTGTTAGTGTTAGTGCTAGTGCTAGTGTTAGTGCTAGTGTTAGTGCTAGTGCTAGTGCTAGTGTTAGTGTTAGTGTTAGTGCTAGTGCTAGTGTTAGTGCTAGTGTTAGTGCTAGTGTTAGTGTTAGTGCTAGTGCTAGTGTTAGTGCTAGTGTTAGTGTTAGTGTTAGTGCTAGTGCTAGTGTTAGTGTTAGTGTTAGTGTTAGTGCTAGTGTTAGTGTTAGTGCTAGTGTTAGTGCTAGTGTTAGTGTTAGTGCTAGTGCTAGTGCTAGTGTTAGTGTTAGTGTTAGTGATAGTGTTAGTGCTAGTGTTAGTGTTAGTGTTAGTGTTAGTGCTAGTGTTACTGCTAGTGCTAGTGCTAGTGTTAGTGCTAGTGTTAGTCCTAGTGCTAGTGTTAGTGTTAGTGTTAGTGCTAATGTTAGTGCTAGTGTTAGTGCTAGTGTTAGTGCTAGTGTTAGTGCTAGTGCTAGTGTTAGTGTTAGTGCTAGTGTTAGTGTTAGTGTTAGTGTTAGTGCTAGTGCTAGTGTTAGTGCTAGTGTTAGTGCTAGTGTTAGTGCTAGTGTTAGTGTTAGTGTTAGTGCTAGTGTTAGTGCTAGTGTTAGTGTTAGTGCTAGTGCTAGTGTTAGTGCTAGTGCTAGTGTTAGTGCTAGTGTTAGTGTTAGTGCTAGTGTTGGTGTTGGTGCTAGTGTTAGTGCTAGTGTTAGTGCTAGTGTTAGTGCTAGTGCTAGTGCTAGTGTTAGTGCTAGTGCTAGTGTTAGTGCTAGTGTTAGTGTTAGTGTTAGTGTTAGTGTTAGTGTTGGTGCTGGTGTTGGTGCTAGTGCTAGTGTTAGTGCTAGTGTTAGTGCTAGTGCTAGTGTTAGTGCTAGTGCTAGTGTTAGTGCTAGTGCTAGTGCTAGTGTTAGTGTTAGTGCTAGTGTTAGTGTTAGTGTTAGTGTTAGTGTTAGTGCTAGTGCTAGTGTTAGTGCTAGTGCTAGTGTTAGTGCTAGTGTTAGTGCTAGTGCTAGTGTTAGTGTTAGTGAGTGTTAGTGCTAGTGTTAGTGCTAGTGTTAGTGTTAGTGTTAGTGCTAGTGTTAGTGCTAGTGTTAGTGTTAGTGCTAGTGTTAGTGCTGGTGCTAGTGTTAGTGCTAGTGCTAGTGTTAGTGTTAGTGTTAGTGTTAGTGTTAGTGTTAGTGCTAGTGTTAGTGTTAGTGTTAGTGATAGTGCTAGTGTTAGTGCTAGTGTTAGTGTTAGTGCTAGTGTTAGTGCTAGTGCTAGTGTTAGTGTTAGTGCTAGTGTTAGTGTTAGTGCTAGTGTTAGTGTTAGTGTTAGTGCTAGTGCTAGTGCTAGTGTTAGTGCTAGTGCTAGTGCTAGTGTTAGTGTTAGTGCTAGTGCTAGTGTTAGTGTTAGTGTTAGTGCTAGTGCTAGTGTTAGTGTTAGTGATAGTGTTAGTGCTAGTGTTAGTGCTAGTGTTAGTGTTAGTGTTAGTGCTAGTGCTAGTGTTAGTGTTAGTGTTAGTGATAGTGTTAGTGCTAGCTTCGATAGCCTCTGGAGCACTTCTGCATTCGATTGCACCTGCTGCGGTTTCATTTCGAGTGGTAGTTTCATTAGTATTGCCAGTTTTATTTTATTTTTATGAATAAATGGTCAATTGTTTTTATAGCTCTTTTCTCCATTGTGAGCAGGTTGGCTAGTTGTAGCTTGTTGAGCACTGAGCAGTTCAGACAGATCTCATTTTTTGCGGTAACAGATCAAACCAGAAATAGTTGAAGTCGACGGACGTGTTGTGCCATTGGTGGATTATATATATATATTTAAAGGTAGCCTAGTTTAAGTAATAAATACACTTTTAAAATGAATGATGACCTAACACAAACTGGTACAAACCACAATTATGTATTTAATAATTGTGTTAATTGGTAAAAAAAATAAAATATATTTATGAATTAATATTTTTAAAGAATTTGAGCAGAGATGGGCTGGCCAATCAGGGGGGGCAATTGCCCCCCCTATAAAATCGCCCATGCATCCATCTATCCATCCATTCAGCCATCCATCTGTGTTGGTCCACTAGTGTGATTAAATGAGGAGATATAGATTATGACATCATAATGGGGGAAGCAATGGAATTTAGAATTTGGAGTTGGAATTTGGAACGGGGTTCAATTATGACCCCAAGAACTTGTTCTTGTTTGTGAATTTGAAAGTAAACATTCAGATTAATTTGGGCATTGCGCATGTGGAGAGCTTTGGAGAAAGACACAGTTATTGCAGTTTAGTTATTATAGTGAAATTATGTTCAGCAAGTTGCTACCCAAGTTTGGGTGCAACACAGTGCACCCGTTGGTGTGGACGGCCAGCGCGGTGTTAACGGCAGCTGGGGGCGTCTACATTTACCAGCGTTTCTGGGGATCCTCACCCTCATCTGAGGAAGGTGAGAAACAAACTAGCCTTCATATGCTAATGTGTTTTGTCACAAAACCAAATAACTACGTAGCTCATATGGCTATTAAAAATAATGCAGAACCCTAGAATATCTAGAAGAGGCCTTTAGAATATGTTTGCTCTAAATGTGTACTGATTCACTCAGTAGACGTTGGTGGACGGCTCTTGGTTTATTGTTGTGGTCAGAGACCTATCAATTTACTTTGACTGTTGCCATGGTAGCTAGTTGCCAAACATGATCGCTGACACTGTCAGCAAATAGAAATGCTTCTACCATCCTGACATAAAGCTCAACCTTTCAGAGGGTATGTGGGTGGCATGGCATCATGTGGCTGATCTACACGTAGGGCGAGTTCAGCCCAGACAAAACGGAGAAAAACGTTTATTGAAACAGAAATGATGGTGCATTACAACAATTTGCTGATTGGGCAACACAGAGAAAACATTTCTTTCAACCTGGAAAATCTTTTTTTTAAATAATGCTCATGAAAACCAATAAGAGGAGGAGCTTATATATTTGGGTTGTGGTCAAGGCCTTTAGCCAACTACTAAAAGGGTAAAGGCTAGTTCACATAAAGGCAAAGGCCGTTTAGGGTTAAGGTTACTGTAGGGTTAAAGTTAGGGTTAAGGTTAGGGGTGGTGGATTAGGTTTAGGGTTCAACCAGTCTCAGCGTTTATGGGAACTAGCCACTACCCCAAATGAAAGGATAAAACCTGTGATGGATGTCATCAGCCAATGAAAAAACAGCTTGACACTGAAACAGAAAAACAGAAAATCTGAACAGATAGGCTGCATTCCAAATCTGAACAGATAGGCTGCATTCCAAATCTGAACAGATAGGCTGCATTCCAAATCTGAACAGATAGGCTGCATTCCAAATCTGAACAGATAGGCTGCATTCCAAATCTGAACAGATAGGCTGCATTCCAAATTGCATACTTCCACATTTCACTACCAGTACGTACTACAGCTGCCCATAGAATGTACGCACTTTGCACGCAGTATGCAAGCAATTGGGACTACTTTGTCATAACATTGTGCCATGAAATGATCACATCCGTCGCTGTCCATGATGCGACATTCGTCCACAGCTGGGATTCATAAAAACACCTCTGGCGCGACTCGCACATGTCACATAATTTACGCTGAACACAGGATTGTGGGTGAAAAGACAGCCAAAAAGGTTTACTGGCTTGCATACTGCAAAATACAACCGAATGTACAGTAGTACAGTAAGACATCCTGATAGTTTTTCCATACTGCATGTTGGGACATACAGTACTACATCAAGTTCTGGCGTACTATATAGCATGGAAGTACGCGATTTGGAACGCAGCCATAGATTTTCATGTGAACTCCAACTGCAGTAGTTGGTTGGTTTCTGGTTGGTTGAGTAACCAGCTAATTGTCTGTTCTCAAGACCTGAATCATCAGTCTCCAGATGATCTCCCCATCGCTCCTGACGCCCCGACAGCTGAACCATCCCAAGTAAAGTTTCACTTCTCATTGTTTCCCACAAGTCATTCATTAAACAAATGTAGACCTTATGAAGGCATCATTTGGACAGGCTCTGTGTCTTTTGGCAGGATGTTGGCGGGGAGACTGGCCAGCGCCTGCTTCTACCGTGGAAGTACAGCCCAATGCGCTGCGGCCCGGTCACCATCTACAGAGTGAGAGCCCAGTCACCTCAGTGACGAGACCCAGCAGCATAGTGGGAACATTTATCAATGAACTGAAAACTCTCTAAAGCTCCTCTGAGGGTTTTTGTTTTGCTGTCTTTTTTTTAAGGAGGTCAATCAGGAGAGCGGCCGGCACCTCGCTAACAACACCTGCTGTGGTCCGGTTGTCCCATTCCAGGTCAATGTTACATCCTCTATTATATGTCAAGCATTAGCTCAAAGCTCTTTGATTGACATGAAATGGGGAAAAAAAACTTTCTTTCAAATACTTCAAAGTGTTCCTATTGCTGCGTAGCTGCTTTTGCAAATAGTAGTTTGAGAGAAACGGTAGTCTAAGGTGTGGGGATGTGTGTGCTGGTTGTGTGCAGGCCCCTCCAGAGTCAAGGCTGGGAACCACACAGTCATACTGGAACCGGTTGAAGTCTGAGTTCTCCTTCTGGACTGATTCTGAGGTCAGTGTGAAATTATGTTAAGTCATTCCTACATAATAATAATAATAATAATAATTATTATTATTATTATTATTATTATTGTTGTTATTATTATTGTTGTTATTTTAATTTTGAATCTCAAAGTGCTGAAATTTTCTGTGCCCCATCAGTATCCTGAATGTTAGAAATCATTCCATAAAAAAAAATAGGAGAGGTCAAAATAAAACTTGAGGATTTACAGTAGAACCTCCCCCCCCCCCCAACACACACACACACACACACACACACACACAAAGTGCAGAATTATGACCATCAGACCCTGATGTGAAAGTCTGACTTGACTGTGCTTATGTTTGGGTTGTGCAGCAAATCTCAGTCACAACTCAATACGTGTGGCTGACCAGTGGACGTGTGACCCAACTGTGGCGGAGCGCTCTAGAGACTAGAGTCAACCTGCAGGTAACGTGTTGCTTTGTTATTGACTTAATAGTGTGTTCCAGTAACAAATACTACATTTATTATCCTTTGCTAAAGAGTGTTTGTCTGACCTGCTCTCAGGTCCAGCTGATAAACCTTCTGGAGAGCATGGTGGAGATGGATGAGTCCATATTCAGCCAGCCAGATGAGCTGTCAGCTGTCCTCTTTAGCAGGCTGGAGGAAATTGTTCAGTTCCTCTTGGAGGATCTGGATGGCTGATAAAACATTTTATTCATATTTTCATAAATAAATATTTGATAGTTATTTTATATTAGTAATTTGCAAAGTAATTATTATCAACTTATTTGTATGAGGTCAGTTAATATATTTGATAATACCATGTTCATGAGTTGTAGACCTTTTTCGGACATTATTCTGAAGTGCAACTATTCCTAATTTACACTAGTGTACAGTGCCCATGGAGCCATTGTGGTAGTTCTCTTCCATCCATCCATCCATCCATCCATCCATCCATCCATCCATCCACCCGTCCGTCCGTCCGTCCGTCCGTCCGTCCGTCCGTCCGTCCGTCCGTCCGTCCGTCCGTCCGTCCGTCCATCCATCCATCCATCCATCCATCTATCCATCCATCCATCCATCCATCCACCCACCCACCCGTCCATCCACCCCTCCATCCCTCCATCCCTCCATCCCTCCACCCATCCATCCACCCATCCATCCATCCATCCATCCATCCATCCATCCATCCATCCATCCATCCATCCATCCATCCATCTGTGTTAGTCCACTAGTGTTATTAAATGAGGAATAGTTGCAACTTTTGAGTAATGTCCCAACTAATTGCCCTGGTGTGTTCAAATTCAGCGAGCAAACGTTCACGAATGTTTGCAAACTATTTTAAACTTTTTTTCATTAAGATTTGTGTTCAACGAGAACATTTGCAAACATAAGGGGATGATCTGAGAATGCTTAAACTAGAATACACACGTTTTGAAAACATGAAATAGCAGCCGAAATCAGAGTTTGTGGTTGGTTGTTCACCTTGGAACACTTGATACAAGAGGGGTATAAATGTGCGAGTGCTTTTGAGGGTGTGTTGGGTGGGTCAAACAACTTTAGTGAGACAACACCGGGTGCAAAACTACACAGGGTAATGGCTCAATGCTCGCTGCCCGAGCGCCTCCACGCATGTATGTGGACCACTGGCACACGTTTAAGCAACGGGTTTATTTCGCGTTTAAAACCGTGCATATTCTACGTTGAAGCATGGCTAAAACAATGGGTCTATTCTTAGGTTTAAGCATGGCTAAAACATGAAACTGAGCCACTTCACACAAGTGCCTCTACTCGTCTATTACACCTTTAGCCATGATACCGGGTTGCATTAGCAAGTAGTTTACTAATCGCTTGTTCATGATCTATTACCTATTAATAAGGTGTAGTTTTAAATCATTAACCAATTATTAAAGAACATTTAACAAGTCATTAATAACTCATTAACTAACATTTTGTGAATGAACTATTTATAAGGGATATTTATTCTAGAGTGTTACTAAATAGAACAGTTTTAAATGATTATGGCAACGCTTGCTCATCCACACCAACCAGTTCATCGTCAGATGTGCAAATACAAATGTCAGAAATAAGTTAACAAACTACCATAACGTGATAAGTTACATTTGTTGAAGACCTGAAGACAGCCTATTAGGTCCCCACTTTCACTGGCTAAACAAAGTATTGCGGCACATTGAAGACCTACGTTGAGCCTAGTCAGTAATGCTCATTTGCATTTCACTTCAGTGTGAGTGAGAATTGTGTGCCCCTGGCGTCATCACCCCTGCTGTGTGTGGAGTATCAGACACGCCCACCAGGTGGCACAGCGTGCAGCATCTGAGGGTCAGGTGACCCAGACCTGCCGTTAGTGCTCTGCCATTTCACAGCCTATTTGACAGAATAACTCTTGAAGCAGCTGACTGGGAGTCTGTACTACGGTTAGTGTGTGTGTATGTGTGTGTGTTTTGACTTTACGTTGTGGGGACACAATGTATGTATGTATGTATAACGCCCCACAAGTATAGTTAAACAAGAAAAAACAGACAGTCCCCATACTTGGAAGGTCCCCACAAGTTTAACGCAGATTTTAGGGTCAAAAGTTATTGTTTTTGATTTGGGTTACAATTCATCTACAGCACGAATTGACGGTCTCATAGGCCAGCGGTCCCCAACCTTTTTTGCGGACCGATTTCATATTGACTATATTTTTGCTGACCGGCTATCCGGTACTCAGTAGTATTCATTAGTGACTAACAAGCAAGTTATTCTTTAAGGTAATTTACCGTTTCACTGGGATATAATTTAGTCGTTTTCATCTAGGCCTGCTTATTCCCAGTATGTCGCTTGCACACCGACATTTGCACCAGACTATTTCCAGGCCTAATAGCTTCATCCATCCAAATGATTTAAATACTGTACATTAAGTTGCATGCACGGCCATTACATTGTTTGAATGACATCATAACCATCTTTATTGCGGGCCTAGTGGACCTAATTGGTATCCAGCTAGAAGATCATGGGTGGGCAGCTAGTGGCCCATCGAAGACCAATTCGGCGTCCCTCAGCGGGCTGCCAAGCGGTTCACTGGCGGCTCACTGGCGGCTCACTGGCGGCTCACTGGCGGCTCACTGGCGGCTCACTGGCGGCTCACTGGCGGCTCACTGGCGGCTCACTGGCATACCAAATACGTTGCTAGCGGTCCTTACCAGGCACGTTGGTGGTGTGCAGCTCTGCAACCACACCCACCCCACACTATACGTTATGCTAAAGCAGGTAATAAGTCCAATGCATAGTAAAGGAGAACATATGAGTGAACTGGTTATTTTATTTAAGTAATAACAGAATAAAAAAAAACAGCACTAGCAGCATATGAAAAGTAAAGCCTATATATGGGCTACACATACAAACAGGTAAAGGACATTTTCAGAAGCAGCCTAGCTAACATTTTACTGTATACAGTAAGCAAAACAATTAAAAGCAGCATATTAGACAGACACAATATATAATAGTGTGTACATTATGGACAGTATATGATACATTATGTGTATTACGTCAAGTGTCTGGTAAGAAATGGAAACAAACTTGAACTTTAATAAATGCAAGTAGCTACAGGTCCAGGGCAGGCTTACAGTAGTGATGCATCTTGCAGCTAAAACAGAATAGTACGTAGTACAAATGTAGGCTATTCAAGATCAAATAAAAGTATGGAAAAAAGATTTGCAGCACTAACTGTTCAAATATATTAAAATGAATGGAAACCGGTTTGAATTTGTATGATGAAAATGTTAGTTATGGAATAGTCTTGCAACATTTAGAGACTGAGTTGTGAGTCTAGTTATGGAAATGAAAAATGACATTTTCCGAAATATTGCACTTTCTTATAGTTAGTAGTAGTTGAAGTTGACGTGGCCCTCCTATGAGATGACGATACCAGCAGTGGCCCCAAGCCAATTAGAGTTGGAGACCCCTGCACTAGAATGTTTTGCTATCTTAGCCTCAAGCCAATGAGCTTTGTTTGAGTCATGCAACTCTTGAAATAAGTAAACTGCTGTATCAACAACAAAGCTCTAGTTAATGTTGTTCATAAAAGCTTCTCAGCAACGATCTAGCTAGCTAAATAGCATTAGCCCAAGTTGGCAGCTGTTGGTCAGCGATGAGAGACGGAACTCCAGCCCGGCTGATAACCCTCCATCGTGGGAAGGGAAGGTGCATCAGTCGGCTGTGATCAGTAGGCTACCAGCCTACGTTATGTATGAATACAATCCAACGGCTAATTCCCAATAAAGAATCCCTCCTGTGCACAAGCAACTCTTCCCAAAGATAATAATGAGAAGCACAAGCTGGCAAGTGGAAAAGTTCAAGCATAGTTGTGTTTGGCTGAGATATGAACGGGACATTGGACGCAAAACTATCAATAGCCGATCTACAGCTGTGTCAAACTCAGCTGATTAAACAGATGATGCACAATTACTTTGTGAAATTCTCAGATGATCCTGCCGTTTTGGTCTCAACAGTTTGAGATCAGGACACATCACTTTCCCACTCCGAAAGCTTAGCTTCAGTTAAGATAGGATTCATTCATAAACAATGGTTATGGTTAGTATCTTGTGACAGGCTGTCCACACATGCGACAGCCCTGAAAATGACGTTGAAGGGCATTCCAAACAAGCGTTATTTTGACAACCTACTCCCTATGCCCTTCACAGTGCTCACTACGAAGGGAAGACACTCCCTAGGGCGTAGGGATGAGCCCTTAGGTTTGAAATACAGTCTCAGGCACTCTAGTTCCAGCAGCATCTTCTCCTGGGTCACTGGGTCCAGTTCAGTCAATGCAGGTTAAACAGAATGGATAGGGTTATTGGTTTTGAGAGGTATCTACGACATTACTTCAGTCTCATGCTACGAACGGACACGTCGCGTATAGAAGCGGCTGCACTGCTTGAAAAGGGCGTTTTATTTTTCACAGCACTGTAATAAGAGAATGTCAACATACGGTATTTCAACATATTTAAGCATGATTAAGTTTAAAGGTCTTACATTAGTGGTCTACTGTTGCCAATAAACTCCAATGACAATGTCTATTTTGGTATGATTTTAAAAGTATAGTAGAAACCTGCTGTGACTCTGGGGAGTCTAGGCTGTTTTGGAACCTGTGTCATAGCTGTATGGGTGACTGATTCCGGGCAGTAGGATTCCATGGTGGTTCCACCCCCGGACGAAGAAGTCCAGGTGCATCTGAATCCTGGGAAGGAACACCCTTTGAAGCGCAAAGAGGTGTTTCTCATCGGCTGGACACAAGAGTCCTTCAGACTCCAGGGGTCGAAAGAGAGAGTGGAAGAACTCAGTCACACAGATGAAGACATCCCTCCAGAGTTTCTCTATAGAGACATATATAGTATTCTCTATACATGGCCTTAATTCGGAAAAAAATTACCTTAATTAGGAAAAAATATGTACGGTAGTTAATGGCGATAAACAAATAATTTCTTGATCACACTTCTGACCAATATTATGAATGGATAACAGATCTATGGACACCTGATAAGCTTATAATTCCCATCAATGTGCCTCAAGCAGTTTGGTGTGGGGACACTTCTTATTGTGTCCAGATGTAACGCACGCTCTAGTACTCCCTCTGGATCAATGTGTCTCATTGATTGTTGGACTCTATGATCATATCCAATAACAGTAATCATTAATCAAATTTAAAAGGAACAAAGCATCACATAACCTTAATTAGACATTTTTATTTCATCTTCATTCATTGTCTGATAAATGATGACAGACTTTCAAGCATGGCTGTAGTGTATTGAGGGAGGGGGATTTGGAAAGTAGCTTGCGTTGTTAGTGCCTCAACCCTATGTTCCCTCAGCTCTATGTTCTCTCAACCCTATGTTCCCTCAACCCTATGTTCCCTCAACCCTATGTTCCCTATGTTCCCTCAACCCTATGTTCCCTGAACCCTATGTTCCCTCAACCCTATGTTCCCTCAACCCTATGTTCCCTCAGCCCTATGTTCCCTCAGCCCTATGTTCCCTATGTTCCCTCAACCCTATGTTCCCTGAACCCTATGTTCCCTCAACCCTATGTTCCCTCAGCCCTATGTTCCCTCAGCCCTATGTTCCCTATGTTCCCTCAACCCTATGTTCCCTCAACCCTATGTTCCCTCAGGCCTATGTTCCCTCAGCCCTATGTTCCCTCAGTCCTATGTTCCCTCAGCCCTATGTTCCCTCAGGCCTATGTTCCCTCAGCCCTATGTTCCCTCAGCCCTATGTTCCCTCAACCCTATGTTCTCTCAGCCCTATGTTCCCTCAGTCCTATGTTCCCTCAGCCCTATGTTCTCTCAGCCCTATGTTCTCTATGTTCCCTCAACCCTATGTTCTCTCGGCCCTATGTTCCCTCAGCCCTATGTTCTCTCAGCCCTATGTTCTCTATGTTCCCTCAACCCTATGTTCTCTCAGGTCCATGTTCCCTCAGCCTTATGTTCTCTCAGCGCTATGTTCCCTATGTTCCCTCAGCTCTCTGTTCCCTCAGCCCTATGTTCTCTCAGCCCTATGTTCCCTCAGCTCTCTGTTCCCTCAGCCCTATGTTCCCTCAGCCCTATGTTCTCTCAGCGCTATGTTCCCTATGTTCCCTCAGCTCTCTGTTCCCTCAGCCCTATGTTCTCTCAGCCCTATGTTCCCTATGTTCCCTATGTTCCCTCAGCTCTCTGTTCCCTCAGCTCTCTGTTCATACGGCCTGGTTCATAGACCTGAGGGAACACAGGGCCTGATTCACAGATCTGACATATGGTTTGCAACATATAAATAACAGTTACTGCTGTCTACATCACAAGAGGGTCTATGCCAAACACAGGCTATACAGTTTAAATAGATGGCATTATAACAATGTCAAGGCACAGTGTTGAGGGATTTTGGAAGAGATTAGCATATAACATATATGTGCGTCATGTAGTTTCTAAAGGGTAGTGAACATGCACTGGTAAATATACAGTAGCTGTTCTGCCAACCGGGCCTAGCAGAGGGGTCAACTTTGGGAATGCTGTCTGAGGTAATATCTTACTTAGAAAAAGGCCTTCCTGAAAGTCTTAAATGCATTGATGGTTGAAGTCTAGGGGATTGCATCATACATGCGCCACAGCTGATGCACATGAGTGTTATGGAACCTTCAAGTCTAGCACAAGTGCACTGGGAATAGCAAGTAAGGGTCATCTTGGCCCCCCTAGCGCCGTTTAATCAGAACCTTAGATACCGATACGGCGGGCAGGAAAACCGTATTTAAAGGAAGTAAAGGGAAAAATCATGTTTAGCCCTGTTTTAAAGGTAGAATATGTAGTATGTGGATTATTTCCCCCATCTAGTATCTAAAGATAAGAACTGCAACAACACAACGTATTGGTTGCCAAAATGCCAGAGAATGCACTGGCCGTGTCCGAAATGCATACTACCTGCTATATAGTAGGCGAGATGCAGCATGCTACATCAAAACTGTGCATACTGTATTTCGTCTACTATATAGTAGGTACTATATAGCAGGCGAAATCAGCGAAAAAATGGGCGTGGCAAAATGTAGCATAGTCCAGAGCATACTGTTCCGGAAGTCGAGACGTGATACGTTACTGGGCAGTGATAAAAAATAAAAAAAGATGGCGAACGTAGAGGTCACTGAGACTGCAGCGGGAGTTTTCAAATGTATTGACTTAATTTGTCGAAAAAAATATTTTTTCTGTCAGATATCTTAGTTATAACGACACAGAGCTACAAATGCAGTTTTGTGTATATAGGTGGGGTAGAAATGACATTTCGAAAAAGAACGTCATGATAGCTAGCTGCTAGCATTGACCTCTGTGGTGGACGTTACGTTAGCTAGCTAGCCCAGCTAACGTTAATGGGCTACTAACGTTACAGGTGTTCAGACGGCTCTTGCTCAAAACATATTCATGTCATATCTTAAATGTTATTATAGCTAGAATCGAGAGAAACAGACTAACATTTCCATGTAATATGACCATGATTGCTTAAGAAATGTGTAAGAAATCTTGAAATTGTGACGAGTTGTTAAATGGCTAACCTAAGCCACCGAGCCTAACGTTACTTGACGTTGTTTAAACAATTGTCTGTTCATTCCGTGATTTAAACGAGTTCAACTGTTCATATATCATTATGTTCATATATTAGTATTCATTGTCCCATAATACTTCTGGATGTATTACAGGGACCAACGACCACACCAGGGACATGATCCTCTGGAGGACAGCCAACTCCTCCCTGTTCACAGGGAAGAGAAACGCTGCTCTGAAAGGCTACGAGTAAGTTAACTAACGTATGCATTGTTGCTCAGAAGCGATCCAGTGATGTAGCCTTTCTGTTTACTTTGGATATTGATTTATGTAGGACCTACATCGTAGAAGCTGGGCTGCAGGGGAAGATCGAGGGGCCCATGCTCAAGAGGAAGTGGGAGAACCTTGTAGCCAAGTACAAGGTGATTTTGATCTACAGGCTACATGGTCAGGCTACATGATGGTAAAGATATTAATAGGGATTCACAGTTTGCATGACACTAGAAATCGTTATCTAACCTCCCTTCATAGGACCTAAAGAGCCCCAGAACTGGGGTTAGCACGGAGGGAGGGGAGGCCACAGCCGCTTCGTGGAAGTGGTACGGGGTCTTGGACGTGGCGACGGGGGCCACCCATGCGGTTACACCGGTGGTTCTCATCTCCTCGTCCGCCCCGTGTCCTCCACCGGCTGTGGCCTCCCCTTCCGTGGTGCTGACCCAACCGAGAGAAAGCCAGGTGACGGCAGAGAGCAGCGGTGAGGCGAGGCCAGGGAGAGGACAGAAGAGGAGGAGAGAGAGAGTGAGCTGGAGCAGTTGCTGGAGAGGGAGAAGAAAGAGGAAGGAAAGAAGGATAGGGAGAGAGCGTGACTGGACAGACAGAGGCAAGAGGAGAAGGAGGCTGGGCATAGAGAGGAGTGGAGGGCAGAGAAGGAGAGGATGGAAAAGGAGAGGGCAGAATGGATGAGAGAGAAGGCAGAATGGGGGAGAGAAAGGGTGCAGATGAAGGCAGAATGGGGGAGAGAAAGGGTGCAGCTGAAGGCAGAATGGGGGAGAGAAAGGGTGCAGCTGAAGGCAGAATGGGGGAGAGAAAGGGTGCAGCTGAAGGCAGAATGGGGGAGAGAGAAGGCAGAATGGGGGAGAGAAAGGGTGCAGCTGAAGGCAGAATGGGCGAGAGAGAAGGAAGGTATGAAGGCTGAGTGGAGGGAGAGAAGGAAGGTATGATGGCTGAGTGGAGGGAGAGAAGGAAGGTATGAAGGCTGAGTGGAGGGAGAGAAAGAAGGTATGAAGGCTAAGTGGAGGGAGAGAAGGAAGGTATGAAGGCTGAGTGGAGGGAGAGAAGGAAGGTATGAAGGCAGAATGGGGGAGAGAGAAGGCAGAATGGGGGAGAGAAGGAAGGTATGAAGGCTGAGTGGAGGGAGAGAAGGAAGGTATGAAGGCTGAGTGGAGGGAGAGAAAGAAGGTATGAAGGCTGAGTGGAGGGAGAGAAGGAAGGTATGAAGGCTGAGTAAAGGGAGAGAAGGAAGGTATGAAGGCTGAGTGGAGGGAGAGAAGGAAGGTATGAAGGCTGAGTGGAGGGAGAGAAGGAAGGTATGAAGGCTGAGTGGAGGGAGAGAAGGAAGGTATGAAGGCTGAGTGGAGGGAGAGAAGGAAGGTATGAAGGCTGAGTGGAGGGAGAGAAGGAAGGTATGAAGGCTGAGTGGAGGGAGAGAAGGAAGGTATGAAGGCTGAGTGGAGGGAGAGAAGGAAGGTATGAAGGCTGAGTGGAGGGAGAGAAGGAAGGTATGAAGGCTGAGTGGAGGGAGAGAAGGCAGAATGGGGGAGAGAAAGGGTGCAGCTGAAGGCTGAGTGGAGGGAGAGAAAGAAGGTATGAAGGCTGAGTGGAGGGAGAGAAGGAAGGTATGGAGGCTGAGTGGAGGGAGAGAAGGAAGGTATGAAGGCTGAGTGGAGGGAGAGAAGGAAGGTATGAAGGCTGAGTGGAGGGAGAGAAGGAAGGTATGAAGGCTGAGTGGAGGGAGAGAAGGAAGGTATGAAGGCTGAGTGGAGGGAGAGAAAGAAGGTATGAAGGCTGAGTGGAGGGAGAGAAGGAAGGTATGAAGGCTGAGTGGAGGGAGAGAAGGAAGGTATGAAGGCTGAGTGGAGGGAGAGAAAGAAGGTATGAAGGCTGAGTGGAGGGAGAGAAGGAAGGTATGAAGGCTGAGTGGAGGGAGAGAAGGAAGGTATGAAGGCTGAGTGGAGGGAGAGAAGGAAGGTATGAAGGCTGAGTGGAGGGAGAGAAGGAAGGTATGAAGGCTGAGTGGAGGGAGAGAAGGAAGGTATAAAGGCTGAGTGGAGGGAGGAAAGAGGATTGTTCAAGGAGAGGGAGGAGTGGTTCATGTTGCTCCTGGAAGCCGCCGTGAAGAAATAGTTGTTTATGTTTATTTTTTATTAAATGTTTTTTTCTGAAATTAAATTGGTCTGTGTCTCATTCCTTGTAATGTATTCCCAGTCAAAGGAGAACAAATGTCACTATACCTAAAACCAGTCATTAGAGTAAAAGAACATTCCTAATGGACATTGTAGTTTGCAATTAGGCATAAAAGACGGAACACACATGCTGGTTCACAATGCTTCATTGGAATTATTCAGAGACGGTTATGAAAGCATCACTGTTTTTCAAATGTGTTTGACTAACGACTACTTGATAAAGTAGTTACATGTCCAAAGCTCACGTTGAGTGTTAAGACCTTCCAAGTTACATGACATGTAATATGTACTCAATGTGTAGATATTACACTTTTTGTTGAAATCAAGAAGTAACCTTTACATGTATAATGGAAGAAGCACAACCATAAACATTTCTTGGATATTTTTATTACACAATGGTCTTCAAATATACTTTTGACTTGTTTATATTTGGTCAGATCATTAGCTTCCCTCGCAAAAGGTACTGACAGGAGACGCGACGAGAACGCTGATCTGTTGTCTCCCAAAAAACTTAAAAGAATTGTTTACTATGTACAGTGCAAAATGAAACAGACATTTAAATACAAATACATTTAAACAAATGTCTCAAGGCAGTCTATAAGGAACTGATTGATGTTTAAAGTCTCAAGGCAGTCTATAAGGAACTGATTGATATTTAAAGTCTCAAGGCAGTCTATAAGGAACTGATTGATATTTAAAGTCTCAAGGCAGTCTATAAGGAACTGATTGATATTTAAAGTCTCAAGGCAGTCTATAAGGAACTGAATGATGTTTAAAGCCTCAAGGCAGTCTATAAGGAACAAGGCAAAGCAAGCTCATGAACTGACTGACTGACTATTTATGGCAGGATGGGGTAGTCGTGCTCACCAAGAGCTGGGACCAAGGCAGCTGGTGCCGATGCTGCCGCTGCCATACGGTCTCTGAGGCCATCTCCAGGGTTGGGATGATCTGCAGCAGCAGGACCATGGCCACCGTCAAGGTCATCAACCTTTAAATGGTTAAATGCAATTACTGTAAGTCGCAAATAAGTTGCATTGGTTATAAGGAGTAAATACACGTTTTCAGTAAGTCGTATGTACGAGTTAGCTGTCTCATACGTACGAGTTAGCTATCTCGTACGTACGAGTTAGTGAGAAGTTTTTTTTCTTCATGTGCGCCTTGGAAGCTCTGTATGAAGCACTTGTTACAGACGGCATGTTTATTTAAATTGCAAAAGTAGTTGAAATTCGATACAGTCGGGGGCTGTTTACTTTGATGATGCGGCCACCTAGCGGTTTCCCGCCATGTCTGAACAATCCGAGGGCACGTGAGCAGGGTGCAGTATTCCTTCCATCATGTTATATAGCCTCCAGATTAAGATCTATTTTCAACAAATGGACATTGTTCCCCTTTAATTGCGAAACAGAATGCATTAGCCGTATTTATCGCACCTCTAGAAGCTGGTAAATGATTTGATTTATTTCACGGGGCTCGTGTGAGACTCTTCTCTATTCCCCTTGTTCCCTAGCTTAACGTTAGCTCTCATTCCAATCTCATTTGGCTCTCATTCAACTCTCATTCAGTCCTCATTCGGAAACAAGCATGTATTTTTGTGCCTGATACGCCATGACGACTCCTCCGAATGATGGCCATTTGTCCCCTCTGGCGCCTTACAAGGTGGAGGAGCATGGAGGAGGAGGGTGGAGGGGGGGGGGGTGGAGGAGGATGGAGGAGGGGGAGGAGGATGGAGGAGGAGGGGGGTGGTGGAGGAGGATGGAGGAGGGGGAGGAGGATGGAGGAGGGTGGAGGGGGGGGGAGGGGGGGGTGGAGGAGGGGGAGGAGGATGGAGGAGGAGGGTGGTGGAGGAGGATGTGGAGGGGGGGGTGGAGGGGGGTGGAGGAGTATGGAGGAGGATGTGGAGGGGGGGTGGAGGAGTATGGAGGAGGATGTGGAGGGGGGTGGAGGAGGATGGAGGGGGGAGGAGGATGGAGGAGGGTGGAGGGGAGTGGAGGAGGGGGAGGAGGGTGGAGGGGGGGGGGTTGGGGGGAGGAGGATGGAGGAGGGTGGAGGGGGGGGGAGGGTGGAGGAGGATGGAGGGGGGTGGAGGGTGGGGGGGTGGTGGAGGGGGGGAGGATGGAGGAGGGTGGAGGGAGGGTGGTGGAGGGTGGAGGATGATGTGGAGGGGGGTGGAGGAGGATGGAGGGGGGTAGAGGGTGGGGGGGTGGTGGAGGGGGGGAGGATGGAGGAGGAGGAGGGTGGAGGGAGGGTGGTGGAGGATGATGTGGAGGGGGGTGGAGGGGGAGGAGGGGGGGGGGGGGTGGAGGAGGATGTGGAGGGGGGTGGAGGAGGATGGAGGGGGGAGGAGGGTGGAGGAGGGTGGAGGGGGGTGGTGGAGGGGGGAGGGTGGTGGAGGATGTGGAGGGGGGATGGTGGAGGAGGATGGAGGGGGGTGGAGGGTGGGAGGATGGAGGAGGAGGAGGGTGGTGGAGGGTGGAGGATGATGTGGAGGGGGGGTGGTGGAGGAGGAGGAGGGTGGAGGATGATGTGGAGGGGGGATGGTGGAGGAGGAGGAGGGTGGAGGAGGATGTGGAGGGGGGGTGGTGGAGGAGGAGGAGGGTGGAGGAGGATGTGGAGGGGGGGTGGTGGAGGAGGAGGAGGGGGAGGAGGAGGATGGAGGGGGGTGGAGGGGGGGGAGGGTGGAGGAGGATGGAGGGGGGTGGAGGGGGAGGAATCTACATTTTGCTGTAGATACAGGAAGAGGTCTAACAGCTGGATATTGTTACATTGCTACATGGGATGATGCTGGCTGATTTTAATGCTTAATTCATCATCTCAGGCTTACTTTATCAGTTATTTTATAGCTGTAGGCCTAGCTGGCTCACCAATCAGTTCTCGCACACAACAGAGTCAACATTGACTGTTATGATGTGTTTAGAGGCACTACAAGGCATTTTAATGAGTGTATCGACAGCTACCCTGAAAAGTAATGACACAACTGAATCAATCTCTGAAATGCCCTGGAGCGATGTGGTGTCACTATAATCGTTGTGGCACACTACAACACTGTAATATTCCATTGATGCTAATTGCCGCTGAGCGTGACCTTGCAATACTTGGGGCCTCAATGACCTGGCTAGATGACCTGATCATATAGTGATATATTCACAGGTTAATGTGATATGTTGCTTCATTGCTTTTTTTATTGCTATTGCAGTAATATTGCTGATATTTGAATTGCGTAATTGGATATGTTCACGCCTGCACATTCACTGAGTATTGCAAATGTTAGAGCCGGTGATCCTCGTAAAGGCTTTTAGAAAGGAAGTGATTCACCACCTGGCTCAGGAGATGAAGGTTGAAAACAGTGTTTTATTTGATCATTCGTCTCATCTGGGCGGCTGGACGATTCAGAGAGCGCTACTATGGGAGGACAAAGCCGTATAAACACGGTGTTATCTGGAGGAACAAGGAAGGGACCGCAGCGTGTACCCCTGCATGGGGGACGGAGCGCCGGTGTCAGGATGAGCCCACGATGAGTAAAGAAGAAATATGAGGCAGATTCCTGAAAGCAGATAAGATGAACTCGTAATGGCTGATCCTACATCTTCTCTTCTCTCTTCTCCCCTCTGGATCTCAGAGCTGGTTGAGTAGACTACCGTTTGCCAAGACTACCGTGTTCTTCTGGGGAGTTTTCCAGTCTGTCTGAAGTGGTGCTATGGCTGACCATCCAAGCCGTTAGCTACTGTAGTGTGGAGGACCCCAGGGTTCCTCTGACACCTTGTGTAAGTAGCCGCAGACCGTGATGGATGGCTCTTATTTTCTTGTCAGCCTAAAACTACTTTATGTTTATCTTGATATCTCCTTGATGACTCTTCATTTATCCAGCCGGACAAGGAGATCTCAGATGTGAGAGACAGAGGGAGAGAGGGGGAAGGGAGAGAGAACCAGAGAGATGGAGGGAGGGAAAGAAAGAAGGAAAGAGAAAGACGACAATAAAAGGAAACGGCACTGCTTTTCATCCAGTCTGTATAGATCTGTGCTGATAATTACGTATCAATTCTTGGAATAATTAGAACTAAAAGCTGCATTAAACATAACAAAATGCTATGGGTTACAATTTGTGTAACTAAATGTTGGAAATCATTATTTAAGACTCTAAGGGGAATTGAATGTGCTTTTACTAAAATCATTTTCTGTCTGGATCCACTGAATCTCTCAAGGCCCCTTCCCCTGTTCCTGGAACACTTCAATAAATTGTATTTATTGGAATGTAGTCTGGTTTCAGATGCCACTTGCGTTTGTATAGACATAGAAATCCAATCAGGCCTCAGACAGAAGATCCGTCTGAAATGAGAACTCTTCACATAATAAGTCTCTCAGGACGAGGAGCTGCTGTATTCACTATTTCAATTCCAGAGGAAGATAAAGGACATATCTCATTTATATTCGCCCACAGTGTCAAACATTGCCATGACCTTATTTTCACCTTCCTACCAGAGTACGGTGCTAACAGACTACGAGCTAGTCATATCAAAGATTCTCTATTAAAACAGAGACAAAGACATAGCTAGCCTCACAGCTGCTGAAAGCAGAGTTCACTGTTCTTTCTCCCGAAGTCCTCCCAGCATGCAGTGTTGTGTTATTCCCTTGGCCACAGCAACAGAGTCTGGGGCAGATAAGACGGCATGCTGGTGATGTATACCCTGATAAAAAAACACAGTGGTCTTCCAGACAGAAGGGGACAAGGGAAAAGATTAATGCCATACATTTTGCTTTGTAATGTTTATCTATTTTTGAGGAAGATTGATTCTCTCTTTGCTTCCTTTCCTCTCTCTTGGTCTATCCCTCCTTTCCTCCCTATCTCCCTCCCTGTCTCTTTCTCTATGTCTCCCCCTCTCTCTCATTCTCTCTCTCCTTGCCTCCATCGCTCTCTTTATCTCGCAGTGTTGGAATTCAGGTCCCGGTCTCGGGTTCTGTCCTGCTGAATACATAGTCAGCGAATCAACAGGAAGTCGACAGGGTTACGGGGTCGAGGACAGCCGGAGGCAACAAAAGATGGAATCATCTGAAAGACTGGACTGAAATATCTGGAATAACTGTGAAGCAAGATACATGACCTCATCATCGCTACTATTAGAACCAACAAGGCATGTGAATAGAGAGCTCAAAATATTGACCGCTACAAACGTTGAGTATGTGTGGTGTTGCATCCATGAGAGTCAATAACAAGACCTTTGTTCAACCCAACTTTATTCACAGCCCCGTCCTCAGACAGTGCATTAGTTATGTGCAACTGCCCTGCCTGGTGGAGAGGCTGACCCTTGACCTCTCTCCCAGGCAGGCAGCAGCACTATGAGAAGAATGGCAACAAGCCACTCATTTTCTATTGGTTACAGCATCAAAAGGAAGGGTCCCACACACTGTTCTTGCTGGCAAATAACACAACTTTATTGGCCCTAATAGGTACAAAAACAACGTTTCGGTCCTCAAGACCTAAGTTGTGTTATTTGCCAGCAAGAACAGTGTGCGGGACCCTTCCTTCTGATGCGCAAGTCTTGTACTTTCTCCTACGCACCTGTTTTAAAGAACATTGACGGTGTGCATGAGCCCTAATCTATTGGTTACAGCGACATAGGATATGGACATTGACCTCGTCATGGAATGTTCATATTCAAAACAATAACACAGTTTACAGTGCAGTTTACTTGGACCAAGAAGTTGTTTCCCTAGTGACCGAAAGTTCCTTTGGTTCCATTAAGGGTCTGTAAATGGTAAATGGTAAATGGACTGCACTTATATAGCGCTTTTCCACCTTAGCAGCGTTCAAAGCGCTTTACAATGGCCTCTCATTCACCCATTCACACACCAATGGTGGTAGCTGCCATGCAAGGTGCTAACCTGCTCATTGGGAGCAATCTGGGGTTAGGTGTCTTGCTCAAGGACTCTTCGACATGTGGACAGTCGGAGCTGAGATTCGAACCACTGACCCTTCGATCACTGAACGACCCGCTCTACCAACTGAGCTACAGCCGCCCCACAGTCTGTAGTTACTCCTGCTTCCCAGGAACACATCACCATTCTATCCACAGTGACTACCACGCTCGGAGCAAAGTGAATTTTAAAACTCCATAGAAGTGACTCTGCCGCCACGAGCTACATGTGCAACATATCTGAAGCTTCTTTTTCTTCTTATGTTCCTTGACTGCTTCCAGAAACTTTTTAGGGGTTTAGGCAACATTGGGGTTTTGGGGACATTCTGTTGGGAAGCCTGTCGTGCCTACATGTTCCTTCCTTCCAGGTATCGCTGTCGTCGTGCAGGTCTCTCTTGGGTCTGTGATTCAGTGGTCCTTGTGTCCAGGTAAACAAATGTGACATGTGGAACAGCACGGTGTCCTTCCAGCAGGCGCCAGCTGTTCTCTCCCACAACAGACGCATAAATCTGAGGGAATGGCCTCGCTAACTCCGGGGCCGGGCAGCCGCTGGATCTACGAGCGCCACAAATCCTCTGCTCCGTCAGGCAGACAGACGGGGCAAAACTCTGAGATAAATCAAACACACCTCTTTCAATTCAAGTATTTGACTTAGGTCTGATAAACTTTAGATAACAATAGATAAATGTGCTGCTTCTAGAAACACCCAGACCTGACCAGCCCAGACTACAACACACCACATCACACCAGACCAGACCAGACCTGATCAGACCTGACCAGACCACACTACAACACAGCAGACCAGACCAGACTATCCCAGACTAGCCCACACTACAACACAGCAGACCAGACCTGACTATCCCAGACTAGCCCACACTACAACACAGCAGACCAGACCTGACTATCCCAGACTAGCCCACACCAGAACACAGCAGACCAGACTATCCCATACTAGCCCACACTACAACACAGCAGACCAGACCAGACTATCCCAGACTAGCCCACACCACAACACAGCAGACCTGACCAGCCCAGACTAGCCCACACTACAACACAGCAGACCAGACCAGACTAGCCCAGACTAGCCCACAACACAGTAGAGCAGGCCTAGCCAGGCCAGACCGGACTACCCCCAGCCAGCCTTCACCATGGCTGTGTCCGAAACGGTATGCAGCCGCCTTGCTGTCTAGCGGCAGTGTGCTTTGGAGGCAGTGTTCTTGTCTAGCGAGGCAGTGTGCTTTGGAGGCAGTGTGCTTTGGAGGCAGTGTGCTCTGGAGGCAGTGTGCTTTGGAGGCAGTGTGCTTTGGAGGCAGTGTGCTTTGGAGGCAGTGTGCTTTGGAGGTGTTTTTGTCTGAAGTTGCCTGGAAAGGAGTCTGGATTGAGACGGACTTCCAAGGCAGAAAGGCGTATCAACGTCATGATGTCATGTCACTAAAATACCTGTGGGTCATCACCATCAGGCCACTCCCCTCCTGGCTCTTGTTGCTAGCGCTACCTCTAGACATCACATTACTAACCACATCGCTAACAATGTTTTTAGTGGCGTTCTTAAGATGTCAATGGCAATATTAAAACCCTGTCTTAAAAGTGGGGCGGCGAATCTGAAAAGACCTCTAAATAAACCTCCAAGCCATAACGAGGTTGATCGCATCAATTATGGACATGATGTCAGGATCAAAACCAGTCCACAGCCGGCGCCAGGTCATCTCCTTAGTATCATTATCAACGAGGGAGAAATCAGCGTCTTTAGGTGGAAAAGCCGTCTAGGTTCTAGGATACTGGAATTCAATCAACCCTACCTCCCATTCGCCTTTTAGTATTAACGCCCTAGAAAGATGTAATTTGATATCTCGTTATCAGGATAGACTGATCGTGACGTGTTACAAGGCAGCATAATGTGGAATCCGCCGTCGTCAACCTCCATGGTGTGATTTCCCCCAAATGAAGAACATCCACATGGACCTGTGTACTTCTGAAACCTAAGTCTTTCAGGCTCCGGTTTCCAAAAACATCCGTCCACAAGAGTGGTGTGATAAAAAAATATAATATCCACACAAAACCGCAAAATCCTTTGCCAAGAGATGTAATACACATTCCAAAGCAGTAGGTGGCGATGTAACTTCTAACGGAAAGGCCATTTTAACCAATAAGAAGCCAGAGTCAATACCGGAAAATGGAAGCGCAGAAAATAAAAACAACCCAACAATGGCGAATCGAGACAGGGGAGTCTTTCGTTTGGACAGTGAACTTGAATTGCTCCTCAACGTCACAAACAAATATAAAGTAAATAAAATACAAGAAAATGTTGGTTGGGAATCCGTTCAGTCAAAGTATGCCGATATCCAAGCTCTCTATATTGAGCAGTACCGTGAAACATCTGCCGATTTTCCTCATCGCAAGGAGGACATAGCCAGGGCCATCATCATCAATAAGCTGAAGCAAATAAGGCACAAATATAGGATTGCAGTAGACAAGGGTCGTAGAAGTGGTTTTGGCAGTTTTTTCTCTACTTTGAGCTTTGTTCACCTGCAACCACTACCATTGCGTCCGGCATAGAAACCTCAGATATTGATATCGATACAGCTTCTCGCCAGAGATCGGATTCTGGCGTTACCATTACGGAAACGTCCGAGGTGTCTGAAGAATCAGATGAACCCAGCACTTTATTGGCGGTGAAGCAGAGAAGAGATCTACTCCAGGGATGTATGTAAGGCCTAATGAAGGAGTTCTTACACTAAATGGATATAATAAAAGTACTGTAGGCTAGCTAGCCTACTGCTTGTTGTATACCGTTACATAGGCCCATGTAGTTTCTCTTTTGTACACAACAGCAACACCTGGCACATACCCACCCACCTCAGCTTCAGCAACACCTGGCACATACCCACGCACCTCAGCTTCAGCAACACCTGGAACATACCCACCCACCTCAGCTTCAGCAAACCCTGGCACATACCCACCCACCTCAGCTTCAGCAACACCTGGCACATACCCACCCACCTCAGCTTCAGCAACACCTGGCACATACCCACCCACCTCAGCTTCAGCAACACCTGGCACATACCCACCCACCTCAGCTTCAGCAACACCTGGAACATACCCACCCACCTCAGCTTCAGCAACACCTGGCACATACCCACCCAACTCAAGACATACCACAAAACCATCCAGCTCACCACACCCACCCACCACACCTGTGCATGGATCAGAGGAGTTTTCATTCATCACCCACTTGGGGCATGATACAGATGGTATTATTGAGTAAATGTGTTACAAGGCAGGAGTTTTCAATCTTTTTTTAAAAAATTTAAACAAGACTTTGGAGACTTACTGTTGGTGAAGTTAATGTGTCTAAGGCAGCTTCAATACTGTACAAAAGAGTTCGGTATAAAAGGTCTGTGTGTGTGTGTTGTTATTCATGGTGATAACTCTTTGTTTTTCTGAAAAGTCTGCTTATTTTGTATACAGACATCTTAAGACTGTTGCTGAAGGTGTCAAAGATTTGGCAGCTCCAACATATGGAAGAGTTAGCACTTTGGAAGAGTTAGCACTTTTTTTTTTTTTTTTACTACCTCCAACATTGTAGAGCTGAATGTGTACTTGTAGTATACCTCCAACATTGTTGTACCAAAGAGTTGCACTATGAGTTCTGCTACTACCGCCACTATTGTTGTGAAGAAGAGTTTGCACTTTGACTGTTTTACTGCCTTGTAATTTGCAAGTGAATTTATAAACTAGAAAGTACATTTCTTGGAGAAAATGTGAGGTGGGCTAGCTGCTGCAGCTGTATGTGTAACAGCTACTGCTAGAACTACTACGGACCAGGCAATCTCCATGCACCCTCCAGTGAAGACCGTGTCTCTAGCCCACTCAGGGGCTGAATTGTGGGGTCCGTGGCGTGGACAGGGGTGTGGTGGCGAGACTCCGTCCCCTCAGGTCAGAGCCAGTCGGGGACAGTGTACCCCTCTCCGGGCCACCTACCCGCCCCCACCGGCGAAGACCGTGTGTCTCTAGCCCACTCAGACGCTGAGTTGTGGGGCCCGTGGCGTGGATAGTGGCGTGATGGTTAGGCTCCGCCCCCTTGGGTCACAGCTAGTCGGGGACAGTACAGTGACCTCCGGGCAATTTCCATGCATCCACCATTGAAGACTGTGTGTCTCTAGCCCACTCAGGGGCTGAAAAGTAGGTTCTGTGGTGTGAATAGTGGTGTGGTGGCGAGGCTCCGCCCCTTTTGGTCATAGCCAGTGTACTCGGGTGCGTTAAGTAGCTGAGCGCTCACTCTTAGAATGCTCACTTTGAGCGCTGAGCAGTTTTTAAAACCACTTAACGGTCTGCTCTAACCGAGCGCCGAGTTGCTAGGAGACGAGAACTTTTCACCTGTTGTCAATCATGTGTGATTAGCGAGCAGCGTCCCAACGATTCCCAAGACAAAACGCCCCCTTGTTTTTTATTGCTCAGGTGATGATGATGATGATGACATGGTGTTTGGCTCAAACAGATCATAGTTCAAAACTGCTCACTTGTGCTCTGAGCAGATCAGTCTGAGCGTAACTGAGCAACCCGTTAAGTGAATTCTGATCACTGAGCGCTGACTGAGCGCTCAGCTACTTAACGCACCCCCTCTCCGGGCTACCCACCGGCCCCCACCAGGGAAGATCATGCGTCTCTATTCCACTTTGGCTGAGTTCTGTGCTACCACATTAGTTATAAAAGGGTGCCTGTACCTTTAAGAGAGGCACACAAATTCAAAAAAGCAACAGCTGCCACCACTAATCCCAACTGACACTCTGATCCTAGACATGGTCCGCATCAGACAGCTCTATCAAAACTATAAATGTTACAGCTTATATATTAACACCATAGGAATCCTGAGAACTTGCAGAAAATGTATATGTAATATGTCATAATATGTCAGTATAGCTTAAACACTGTAGGCATGGCGACAAGTTAGAAAAAGGGTAAAATGCAAAATTAGCAGCTCAAAAGTTAGTGCGGCACCATATGTTTAAATGGGGAGCGCAGTTGCCGAACAAATCGTCATACCTCAAAAATGGTAATTCACACAGCTTAGATACTTACATTGTACGAATCAGCACAGTTGTGTGGATGTTTTGATGTATAATATGTGTATGAGCTGTTAAAACTGTAGGCATGGCGACAAGTTAGAAAAGGGGTAAAAATGCAAAATTAGCAGCTCAAAAGTTAGTGCGGCACCATACGTTTCAATGGGGAGCGCAGTTGCCGAACAAATCGTCATACCGTGAAAACTATAAGTCACACTGCTAAGATACTAACATTGTACGAATCAGCACAGTTGTGTGAATGTTTTGATGTATAATACGTGTGTGAGCTTTCAAAACTGTAGGAGTGCCAGCAGTTTACAAAATGTGTGAATATTTTCAAAGCAACAGCTGCCACCACGCTAAAAACAACATTCCACTAGCAGTTTCAATGGCACAAAAATTACTATTAAAAGTTAAATTACTAAAAAACTATAAAAAATATAAAAAATATGAATACATCCGGGAAACAGCTAAAGACGATGAACATTTTAAAGTTTGAATTTGAAGTTTCTAACACAAAGTATGAAGAAGGAGTTGAGGGCCAAAAAACTGTGGAGAAA